>NC_053428.1:79004615-79207484 GCF_007990345.1 Gossypium hirsutum
ACACACAATTTTCATATTTCACAATTTAACCCCTAAATGGTAATTTTATTAAAAATCCCTTAACAAAAGTTGTTTAATTAACAACAAAGACTCATTTTATTCCAATAAAATTCTAAACCCTAACATATGCATCAATTATAAAACCCTAGGCTTTCAACCATTTTACAAATTAGTCCCCTATTTAGCTAGATTAAGCTACAAAGATACCAAAAATGTAAAAATCAACAAAAATGGGACAATGAATCACTTACATACATGCAAAGAGAAAGCTTGAATAAAATCTCTTCTCCCCTCATATGGTGATATTCAGCCAACACCAAAAGAAATGGGAGAAAGATGATAGCTATTTGTTTTACTAATTTGGCCTTTAATTACCTAATTACCTTTTTGCCCTTACCTAACTTTAAAATTTTCATAAATACCAAGCCATGCTCATCCAATAACTCAAATAATGGTTCAATTACCACAAAAGGACTTTCACTTTAAGGTTCTATAGCTATTTAACACTTTTAGCTAATAGAACACAACTTTCGCTCTTTACGCGACTCAGTCCTTTTTCACAAATTGAGCATACAAATGGTAAAATTTCTTAACAAAATTTTTATAACATAATTCTAACATGCTGTAGATATTAAAATAATTTTAAAATATTTTTTTCAACTTCGGATTTGTGATCCCGAAACCACTATTTTGATTTCACTAAAAATGGACTATTACACCTACACATCTATCCGCTACATACAACGAGTTCTCCAGAATGCTTCACCTGAACACCAAAAATAGCAAGAGTCGAAGCTCAATGTGGATAAATCACTAGTAACAATATGCAGTCAAACTACCACTAGTTTGCAGACAAGCTGCCAGTAAGTTACGGATAAACCACCAGTACTCTAACAATACTCTAACAATACTTCGTGGTATAGATATACTGCCAATACAAGAATATTATGGATAAACTGCCAGTACTCCATGGAACCCCTCTGTCACCAATCAATCTCAAACCTATGCAATGCAATATAACATGTAAAACAATGCAACATATCATGCTTTAACAATATTAGTTTCAGTATGGTGGCATGCTTAACATGTATTCATTAGAACAATATCAGTGGTATGCTTTGTATACATTCAGTAAAACAATATTGGTGACATACTTATCATGCAAGTCGTGTACAATATAACAATCAATAGCATACTAAACATATTATCAGTTTTGCAAGATCAATTAGCATGCTACGAGTCAAGTTAAAATAGTACAAAACATCCAATTCCAATAGTCATTAAGGCCTTAGAACCTTCGACCATTACCAATTAGTCCTCGAATTACAATCGACCATCACCTTTTACCACCTTTCTATTTACAACCACATCTCGAATAGCTCCTTGCTACTCGACCATACACAGTAGTACATGCCTATTCGACTAACTACCAAATTATCACAAAAACATGCTTGTAGCAATTATCACAAAATGAGTTAAGGACCTACACCTAATTTCCACAAATGCAATGCACTAATGTAAACCTGCAACTTTTACGACTTCAATCTAGACAACAGTTAACTAGATATAAACATAAAACACACAAAACACGAATTAGAACCAATCTTTGGCACCCCTATAAGGTTCGATCGAAATTGGATTAGCATAAACTAATCAAATTAGATTTTCATACGTTACTTACTCTTCTAACGATTAAACAAGAGATGCAGATTATCCCTCAATGCTACGACTGGTCCAAGGTGTTCAAATTAGGCCCTCCAAATAAAATTATACACAAAAATAAGCATGTGAAATTCGGCCATTACACTAGCAATATTCGACCATTACAGAAAATAGAAGGAAAGAAATCGACGTTAGATCTTATATATATACAACACTTACACTACTCGATTCAGATCTGTGATGATTGGAATGTAGAACTGACAATAAGTAAAAGGAAAAGAAAGGTGATTGAGGAGCTTTAAGGGGAGAAAATGGTGTGAAAAATGGGCAGTAACTATTCAACTAACAATTGATGGTAGATGCGGCCATAACAAAGAAAGATAAACAAAGAGAGAGTGGAAGGTTTCCAATGGACAGCGACAAGAATAGTGGTTGTTCACTTGGGAGGTGTCAACAATGGAAGGAAAAAGAAGAATACGGAAGGAAATTAGGACTTAGGAGCGGTACAATGAAAAAGAAAGGGAAAGTAAATTCACGGAAGAGAGGGAGAAAAATGGGTGGGACGGTAGAGAGGGTGAACAAAAAGAGGCTGAAATGAAAAGAAAAATACATTTAATACCTAGGGTTACAACATGGGGTGACAATTGCTAGGGTTTTGGGAAAAAAACTGAAAATAAAAATTATGCAAAAGAGGGGAATTGAACTCAAGTCTCAAGAACATTTTACTAACTCTTAACCATCTAACCAATAACTTAATCTTGCTATAATAATGCAATGTTAATAATAAAAATTCAGGATGTGACAAATTCTCTTTTGTTTAATGCTTGAATATCTCTCACTTGAGTATTGAAATGTTCTTGATGAGTATTTATACAAATTGTTTATAGTTGTTAGGTTTTTTTGGAGCCATTTGGAACATTAGTTTTGGGTTCAAAAAGTGTTCCTGTTGCTTATGTTTCAATGCTAAAAAGTATGTATTGGTACATCTCATAAAAAATAGTCATTAGAAAATTCTCGTACACGAACATAGCTCATTTTCTGATACAAAATGTATAGGAACATATATATGTTTTGATACCTTTCAAGTCAATAGCTTACGGATTCTTTATGTTCTGATACATTTGAATATGTATCGAAACTAGGTTATAGGTTTTTATAAATCAATTTAAATACCTTAGAACACTTTGGTATTGATTCAAAATATTTAGAAAATTTAAAACATATTTGAAACATGTTTTTGAGTACTTTGTAAGTCTTTAAAAATGTTTGATAAAAATTTCAACCATATTTTCTCCAAATGACTTAAGAAATATAATATACAAAATTTGTCTTAAATGTTATTATATGAAAAACTTGGGATATCAAAGCTAACAATATTGATTTCTCAATATAAATGATATGAAACTAATTTCTATTCCTTACAGATTTCGTAATATTGATAATTTCAATCATAAAAATAGTAAACTCGCCATTGTTACACATGAAATTATAAAGTGTAATGGTGACAAATTTTTTGTAACAAAAGGTAAATTTTATCATGACAAATATTTTTTTATCCCTCACAATGGTGATTAATAATATAGACTACTAGATATATTATCACTATTACATCATTTTTAAGGAAAAACTTGGTGTTGATTTTCAGCAGTGATGAATTGAGTTAGTCACAATTACACGCAATGGGGATTTATTTGTGAAATAATTTGAACTGTCATAATTATTGTCATAATAGCAATAAATATAAATAAATCACAATGACTTACTTTACTATTGTAAGAGATAGAAGTTGTCACAAATAATTTAATATTTGTTGCTAAATCTTTCATGATCATAATTAAAAATCTTAATGCTACAGTGGGTAGGAGTATCACTTTTTTTCATATGTTTAATATATGAATTAATAATAAATTGATAAATTTTTAATCACTCACATAATTTATCTATTGTAAAGAGAATGATTTTTTTTTATTTTTCTAAACATATTTTATTTTCTACAAGAGTTTTACTCATCTTTCTAATTTTAAATTTAATTTATATTAATTATTTTTTTATTTTATGTCTAAATTTTTTAACACATATGTACTAAAATATTTTTTATGGTACAAAATGTGTCAAAATTATTAAAATTTTTACGTGTGAGAATAGTGAGAAAATTAAATAGAATTTTGCACATAAAATACTATTTATGTAAATGTTTTAGGCTCTCTCACATTTACATTTTCTTCAATAACACAGCAATCAAACCCCAAAAGAAAACATTATCGTATTTTTCACAAAATTCATTCTCGTGTGATGCATGAATTTATTATATTTTTTGATTCAATATATTAAATAATTATTTACTTCATAATGTTGAGAAGCATTATCTTTTTTAATTTAAATACTCTGTTTCCTTACATATATGTAAACCTAATGCTTGGAATTATTATATTTAATAAGTACAATATATTAAATAATTATTAATTTCATAATAGTAGGAAAAAGACATTATATTTTTTTAGCATACATATGATATATGATATATATAATCAACAAAAATAAAAAATTACTTCTTTTTTCTTGTTTTTTATTCGTTGATTTCGATAAAAATATATGTTATATTTTATATTTGATTTTTTAATTAATTTACATTAAATATTATATAATGTGATTAAATTAAACTAAAATTTTATAAAATTAAGTTAATAGTGAGACCTATAATTGTAAGCTAATACTTAAATTTAAATAAGTAATTTAAAACTCAAGTTTTTGTAAAATGTTCATGTTCATTACTTTTTTTTTCTCATTTGTTGTATGATAAATTCGAAAAAAATAAATGTTATATGCATATTTAATCCTTAAATTAAATTAATGATTGTATAATATAATTAAATTAAGTTAATAATAATTATAGGTTAATAATGAATCAACTATTTTAAGAATTCAAAAAATTAATCTAGAATTCAAAATTTGTTATGTTATTTTCTAATATTTGATCACAATCAAATCTTTGGTTAAGAAAATTTTAAAACAAAGATAAAATAAGGCCAAAAGTGCTCTCCATAGTGTCCTAGAGAGAGTGGTAACTGCCGCAGCTTAGGATGGAGGAGGGTGCTGGCGAGAAGAGGGAAAGCAATGAGGAGATATCCTTGCATGCAAAAGAACTCATTCAATTATCAGTAAAGAGTTCAATGGTGATGCCGAACGATAAATCGACTTTGATCTTCTTAGTTTGGACAAAAAAGTCTTTCAATCCAGAAAGCTTTAGGACACAGATGAAAAGCATATGGAAAACAAAGAAAAAGTTTGAGATTCAATTGGCAGGACAAAATCTGTTCTTAATTGTTTTTGATCTAGAAGAAGATTTGGAGACAGTTTTGGAAGGAAGACCCTGGTTATTTCGTAAGAACATTATTCTATTTGATCGACTGACCAGATCGATTGCGAGAGATTAGATTTGTCTTATTCATTCACCGTTCTGGATCAAAATTGGTACGTACTTACCAGAATTTGATAGGAAGGATTTAATGCATGCTATAGGCAGTACTTTTGGGGGAATTTTGAGATCTGAAATTAATGGTGATAATTGTAGACTTAGAGTTAACCTGAATGTACAGAAACCTCTTCGGAGAGGGATTTTTGTCTTAAGTGACAACAGGGTAAAATCGTGGATTTCTTTCAAATATGAGAAATTGCCGATTTTCTGTTTCAGGTACAGTAGAATGGGGCATAGTCTCACTGACTGCTTGATGTTAAGTCCTGCAGATAACGACAAAGCCAGTAATGATCCACCATACTCTATAGCATTGAAAGCCGAATCAAATTTGGCAGGGAAGGAGAGTATAAAATTAAATGCTTTTGCAAAAAAGACGGGTACTCAAGCTTCTTACATAGGTACAATGGTAAAAGAACCAGATGATAATGACATGGCTGCAGAATATATAGTTTTGCAAGGAGAGGTAATAGGCGGAAGGCAATTGGCAAGCTGGTTGGAAGGGTTACAGGAACAGGAGTCAGGTTGTAAAAAGTTGGAGATTGGCGCGGTGAATGCTAGCAATATGGAGATGGGCAGATCTCTAGTAGCACTTAAGAAGTCTAGTTGGAGAAGATTAATTCCAGCAAATCAGTCTGAAAACTGGAGGTAAAAAAGTTTAGGGGGGAATAGAAAATTTCCAGAATTGGCTGATGGAAAAAACGATACAGAAGTGTCAGATGGGGATGGAGTAAAGCGGTTGAAAGTGGAATAGCTAGCTGTTAGAGGAGAGGCTCAAAGCTGTAAAATGATGGATGTTTCAGTATATAATGTGATGCCAAGTGAATTAGGATCGGCGGCTACCAACAAGTCAGCCTACTGGACACAATGAAAAACTTATGCTGGAATGTCTGTGGATTGGGGAGTCCACGAGTAGTACGGAGGCTGCGGCATTTATTTAAGCAGCATAATCCCCATATGGTCTTCTTAATGTAGACGAAATTAGACAAAAAACGTATGGAAAAAGTTAGAAGGATCTGTGGTTTTTTTAGTAGAATTGAAGTAGAAGCAGAGAGGATTCGTGGAGGATTGTGTTTAGCTTGGAAGAGTGACGTCAAGGTAAATGTACAGAGCTTTTCTAAGTGGCATATTGATGTTCTGATTCAGGAGAATGATAGCCAAGAAGAGTAGAGATTTACGGGGTTCTATGATTCACCATATCTAAAAAACAAGAGTAACGTATGGGATTTGCTCAGAAGATTAGGCCTAGAACATAATCATCCCTGGCTTGTTGCTGGAGATTTCAACGAAATTTTGTATTCTTTAGAGAAATCTGGGGGGAGTTCAAAGAGATCAGAGGAGGATGGAGGCATTTAGGGAGGTTTTGGAGGAGTGTCAATTAATGGATATTGGTTACACGGGGGTTTGGTTTACTTGGGAGAGAGGTAATATGCCAGAAACAAACATAAGGGAGAGGCTGGATAGAGGGGTCGCAAATGAAAAGTGGTTAACTTTATTTCCAATGGGCAGTATACAACATCTTCCTTATTCAACATCAGATCACTGTCCCATTCTCCTTAATACAGAAAGTGACAATACTGCCAAAAGAAGTCCTGGTGGACCCTAGAGGAGACAATCGAACTCGTAATCAAGGAATCTTTGGAGTCTACTACAGGTCCGTTAATTGAGAAACTAGAAATATTACAAGCTCGATTGGAAAGATGGGCAAGCAACATTAAAAGGAAAAAGGGAGAGTCTGAAAAAGAAGTTAACCAAGGAGCTTGACAGTTTGATAGAGAAGGAAAGATATGATGAAACGCTAGCACGGATTATCGACACAAAAATCCACCTTAATATGGAGATAGATAAAGGCGAATTGTACTGGGAGCAACGAGCCAGATACAATTGGCTCTAATTTGGGGTTAGAAATACGGCCTATTTCCATAAAATTGCGTCAACTCATAGGAGAGCTAACACAATTTCTAAGCTTGTTTTGGATAACGAGAGGGAAATTACGAATGAGCTAGAGATTAATGAGAATGCCACTTGGTTTTTTTAAGAGCTCTTCACAACAACGGCAAGTGGTGACCCAAGTCATTTGCTAACATGCATTGATGGTAGCATCTCTCACAAGGAGAATGAATTCTTATTATCTCCATTTAGGGAAGAAGAGATTTGGATGGCATTAAAAGGGATGGGGCCTACCAAAGCACTAGGACCGGATGGGTTTCCAGCAATGTTTTTTCAAAAGTATTAGCATATTGTAGGTAAGGATATCATTGATTTCTGTTTGGGGATTCTGAATAATAACAAAGAGGTGGCGTCATTGAATAACACGAACATTATGCTTATTCCAAAACTTCCAAATCCCACTAAACTTGCGAATTTCAGACCCATCAGCCTATGCACAGTCATGTACAAAATCGTGGCAAAAACTATAGTAAACCGATTGCAAGAGGTCATTGGTAAACGTGTTGACAAGGTACAGAGTGCTTTTGTCCCTGGGAGACTCATCTCAGACAATGTGATTTTAGCTTATGAAATTTTTCACACTTTCCGACAAAAGCGTACAGGGAAAAAAAGGTTTATGGCAGTGAAGCTGGACATGAGTAAGGCATATGACAGAGTTGAGTGGAATTTTATAAAAGAAATGATGTTAAAAATGGGGTTTGCAAGCGAATGGGTCAGACTCATAATGAGATGCATTACAACAGTCTCTTACGCAGTTAATATTAATGGTTAGAAGGGTAGGCTTTTTCAACCGACTAGGGGGCTACGACAAGGTGACCCACTAAGTCTGTTTCTTTTTCTTATATGCAGTGAGGGTCATTCATTGTTGTTGAGAATCGCGAAGCATGAGGACGGTTGAAGGGCGTAAAAGTTACCAGAAAAGTACCTGGGACTTCCCAATGTGGTTGGTACACGGAAAAAAGAGTCGTTTCAGAATTTATTGGACAAAGTATCCGTGCGATTGGAAGGTTAGAGCACTAGATTTTTGTCCCAATGGGGCAAGGAGGTATTTATCAAATTAGTATTATAGGCTGTACCAACATATACTATGTCCTATTTTCTCCTACCTAACACTTTATGTGGGAGATTTGAAAGCATTTTCACTAAGTTTTGGTGGCAAAAAGGGTTTGGGAAGAGAGGAATCCATTGGTGTCAGTGGAAACATTTGTGTCGACCTAAAAATGAAGGAGGATTGGGGTTTAGGAATATGGCCCAATTCAACATAGCTCTTTTGGCAAAACAAGGATGGAGACTCCTAGTTAATCCAAATTCATTAGTTACGCAAGTTTTGAAAGAAAAGTATTTTACAGAAAATGAATTTATTAATTCGAGGTTGGGGAATCAGAGTTCGTATGCATAGCGCAGTATATGGGCGGCGAAGGGTTTATTGGAGTGTTAGGATCGTCCCGATTAAGCAACAAACAAGTAAAAATAGTAGAAGAAATTGAGAAGATGAACACACAAATTTAACGTGAAAAAACCCCTCAAAAGAGGATAAAAAACCACGGGCAAATATAATTTTACTATAATGGCAAAAGAATGAAGAGTATAAAAGATGGAGATAAAAACTAAACCCCGAAAACCCGAAAAACAAAGAACCCTCAAACGTAAACACAAAATTCTCTGAATGTGTTATGAGTTCTAATCTAATGGGTGTCTCTTTTTAATTCTAAGATTGTAAAGGAGCCTATTTATAGGCTAAATTAGTAAGTCAAATAAACTATACTAATAAATGCTAAATATATTATACTAATAAATACTAAATCTTCTAGAAAGAAAATATATTTTTGTTTAACTTGACTTGCAAGCAATCTCTTAGAATTTGGGTCACACAATTCTAACAATCTCCACCTTGACACAAATTCTTTCAATGCCATCTTTGCCAAAACCCGCCACGGGCCTATCTTGAACTATGCAGGGAATTAACTGAGTCGAATCTATACTTAGAAGCTGGAAGACTTCTAGCCTTCGACTTGTGCACTGCCAAATCAAAACTAACCCGGGTCTGATTTTCACGAATACAGTGCCCTAACTTTTTAAAACCTGCATCCAAAAGAAAACCTCTCTTCAACGAAACGGTCATACCTTTTTCCCTCCTATGACCAAGTTGCCTCCGCTTCAAATGAGTTGACTTTGACTCCGTAACGGACGAGGGACGTCCGATTTCACCGGTCACTGTAGAACCTTCCAGAATATAAAGACTGCCGGTTCTTTTACCTTTTAACAAAACGAGAGCTCCACGAGATACTTTAATGTCGCTCGACTCGATGTTGATTCTGCATCCTTTCAAGTCTAAAATACTCAAGGAGATCAGATTCTTTCGTAAATCAGGTACATATCTGACATCTGAGAGTGTCCTAATCGTCCCATTGTGTATCCTAATTTTAACAGTACCAATACCGATTATTTTACTAGATAATCGTTTCCCATGTGCACAACTCCACCTTCAACTGAACTGTATGTGGAGAACCATTCTCTATTGGGACACATGTGGAAAGAACATCCTGAATCTAGGATCCACTCAGACGTAAGCTTGGAGTTATCTCTCGTTGACACTAACAAGAAATCATCACCGCCTTCATCGACCAAATTAGCACCAGCTACATCTTCCTCGTTACTCTCAGCAGCTCTTTTATTTCGCAGTTTATAACAATCTGCTTTGACGTGACCTAACTTTTTGCAATAGCGACACCTTTTGTCTCGTTTCTTTGATGCTACCAAAACGGAAGCTTGTCTATCTGCTTTGCTATTCAAATCAAACTCATTGTCGAGTTTGTCTCTACTCAACAAATGACCCTTCACATCTTCGAACGAGAGTTTGTCTCTGCCATAAATCAGGGTCTCCCTGAAAGACTTGTATGAAGAGGGTAAAGAGCATAATAATAGCATAGCTTGATCTTCATCGTCAATATGAACCTCGACGTTCTTTAAATCATTTAAAAGAGTAATGAATTGACTGATGTGATCTTTAAGAAGCTCACATTCGTTCATGCGAAACGTAAATAGACGTTGTTTCAACACTAAACGGTTAGCCAGAGACTTAGTCGCATAAAGAGTTTCTAACCTTTTCCACAAGGCGAATGAGGTCTTCTCCATCAATACCTCCTGCAATACTGTATTCGTGAGGCACAACTGGATTGTAGACAATGCCTTTTCATCAAGCTCTTCCCATTCTGTTTGATTTAGATTCTCAGGCTTTTTCCCTGTAACAACCTTTTTCAAGCCATTTTGAACTATCATCCGAACTTGCCACAAATTGAAATTTGTCTCACCATCGAACTTCTCAATTTCAAACCTTGTTGCTGCCATCTCTGACCGGGCTGATCTATGAAAGTTAAACTAGCTCTGATACCACTTGTTAGGATCGTCCCGATTAAGCAACGAACAAGTAAAATAGTAGAAGAAATTGAGAAGATGAACACACAAATTTAACGTGGAAAAACCCCTCAAAAGAGGATAAAAAACCACGGGCAAAGATAATTTTACTATAATGGCAAAAGAATGAAGAGTACAAAAGATGGAGATAAAAACTAAACCCCGAAAACCCGAAAAACAAAGAACCCTCAAACGTAAACACAAAATTCTCTGAATGTGTTATGAGTTCTAATCTAATGGGTGTCTCTTTTTAATTCTAAGATTGTAAAGGAGCCTATTTATAGGCTAAATTAGTAAATCAAATAAACTATACTAATAAATGCTAAATATATTATACTAATAAATACTAAATCTTCTAGAAAGAAAATATATTTTTGTTTAACTTGACTTGCAAGCAATCTCTTAGAATTTGGGTCACACAATTCTAACATGGAGAAAGGCCTAATTTGGAAGGTTGGTACTGGTACTAGTATTTCAATTAGAAATGATATATGGATTCCAGATTTTAGGAGTTTAAGGCTATCGACCGTTAATGGTGATTTGCGTGTTGATAGTTGCTGAGCTAATCAATAATAATGAAAGAAATTGGAATAGAGAACTGATAGCCAATACCTTCCCAGAAGAAGTAGCTGAACTGATCCTTCATATCCCTTTGGCGATGGAACCTCATAGTGATTTTCTGGCTTGGACCGGAGAACCTTCAGGAGAGTATACAGTTCGGAGCGCCTACAAACTATTACAAAGTGGGGATCCTAGAGCTTATGCTGTACAGAACGTCTATAGTGGTTTTTACAAAAAAAACTTTGGTGCCTAGATCTACCTACTAAGATTAAAATTACAATTTGGAAAATTACCTGGAACTATCTGCCTACTCGGGTAAACATGCAACTTAGGAGACTAGCAAACAACACAACATGCTCTCGATGTGGTGTGGAAGTAGAAACAATGGATCACCTATTTCGCAAATGCTATGTGTCAGTGGCAGTGTGGGAAACACTGCCTGTATTTAATTTTACACAGTGGACAAACCTAGAGTTTGAGTAGTGGCTTACCTAAGTGTTTGACTCTCTCTCATGATCAGTGTAGAATTTTCTGTAGTGCGCTTTGGGTCATTTGTGGAGACCGAAACGCTCGGATACATGAAAACACAAACAGACCAGGTCAGGAGATAGCAAAATATGTTCCAAGTTACCTACAAGAACTTAAGGGGGCTGGTAGAAATACCCATATTACTCCTAATGTTGAAATTAAGTGGACTCATCCATCTGGGTAGGCTGTTAAAATAAATTTTGACGGGGATTTTAACGAGAGGAATCACCAATCGGCGTCAGGAATTGTGGTCAGAGACAGTAAGGGCCTCGTTATCATTTCTTGTTCAGAACTCCACAGAGGGGTGGCTTCTCTTCTTGCTACGGAAGCTCTAGCTTGTCGAAGGGCTACCCAGATTGGCCTCGAAATGCAAAGATCAGAAGCCATTATAGAAGGTGATTCACTATCGATAATAAAGAAATGCAAGGAAATAAAGCTAGATAAATCGCAAATAGGGGCTTACATTCACGATATTCAAGAGATGAAGTCTAGAGCCCGTAAGTTAAGATTTGAGTATATCCCAAGATCAGCGAATGGTCTAGCCCATATTTTAACAACAGAATCGCTGAAGAGGAAAGAAGAGATGTATCTGATTGAAAGTTTACCAAGTTATGCAGAAGGTCTGATGAGAAGGGAGAGGGTAAAAGAACCAGATCGAAGAAATAAAGAGAAGGAAGAAAGGGGAAGAGTCTCAAAACAAAACAGATCAGTAGTCTTTGTGATAAGACCCCCTTGGGAACTGACGTCGCCATTAAAGATAGAAGTGACAGATGAGATGGAAAGTCAGGCGTCAGAATATCTGATTGGGCAAGTAGGCAGTGGCTTAAATGAGTTCTTTAGATTTTTCTCTTAGAAGTAGATCTGTTTTTTTTTTCTTGTTAATGATTTATTTAGTTTCTTTTCAAAGTGGATTGGTTTTTTCACGGGCCAAATTTTGTCTTGGGCCTACTTTTAAGTTTAGCTTGTTTTCTGTAAACTTTTTTGATCTATTTTAAAGCCCAATCTGATTATGATTCAAAAATAAAATAAAATCTATGGTTAAGATTAAAACATTATTCTAATTTTAAATATGCCTTTGTTTTTATATTTCCTTTTCCTTTTTATCTTCTTCCTCAACCATTAATTAAGATACTAACAAAAAAATTGTAAGTGCAAACAAAAAAAAAATCTCACCAGTTTCCACTAGGACAATGGAGAAATTCATCACTTAATCTTTATTTACCTTCTTTTACTATTTAAACTAATTTTTTTCATGAGTATGAAATTTCTAATTAAATTATTTAATTCTCATTATCATGGATGAAGTTAGAAATTCTTTTTAGAGGAACGAAATTAGTTTATAATTTTTATTATAGTAAAAATGTAATTTTAACATTTTAATAGTCTATATTTTTATAATTTTTAAAGGATTAAATCAAGATTTTATTATTTTTAAGAGAGTAAAGTGTAATTTTCTCTTTACTAATTTAAAATTTTAAAAATTTTAAAGAGTCAAAATGAAAAAGTTTTTGTGAAAATAAAATAAAATAAAATAAAATAAAACAAAATAAAGAACATACAGATTTTACGTGGAAACCCTTTCGGGAAAAAAAACCACAGGCAGAGGAAAAGAAAATTCACTATGTTGAATTCGAATGAAATACAAGAGGAATAGACTATGTCTATTTATAAGCTTCTAAAGCCATATTATAATAATATTGAAACACCTTATTCTAATCAATATAAAATAGATGGAGTTTAATAAAGTTTAAAAAACCTTATTCTAAAATAAAATAAAAGAAGTGTAGTTTTATATGAATTTTACTTTTATTTTATTTTACCACTATATTTTATTTAAATAATGATTCAGGTCATTTAATTCTAACAGTTTTCATTTTAAGAGGTTGCTGCTTTTAATCCATATTATTTTTTCACAAATGCTATTCTAAACGTATTTAAACATTGAAAATGAAATGTAGCCCAAAAATAATCATAAGTTGAAAAACCATTGTGTATTTAAATTTTAAATTTCACCTATCATATAATTCCTTCTTCCATTAAATGGATGCATTTCTTTTTCTTTTTTCTTTTATAATTGATTTGCAAAATATCTATGAGGTGAGAATTAACCTATTGAATGCTAATGGTGAAAAAAGAAGATAAATATAGATTAAAAATGAACTTGTCTCCATTATTTTGGAAGGTGGAAGAAATTTTTTTTATCAGTAGTTAACAAACTTGGATGCTCATTTATGGATTTTTTTTAATGAAAATTTTAATCTCTTAATTAATTGTTGAAGATGAAGATGGCCAAATGGAAAAAGAAATATAAAAATAAGGTATATTTTAATTAAATAATATTTTAATCTTAATATAATATTTGGTACATTATCAATGAAAATTTTAGAATCTATAAGTAAGGTTAATGGTTGACAAATATTATATAATAAAATAGTAAAATATTAAAAAAATAAGTAATTTAAAAAATACATAACAATTTTAAAATTTTTTATTAAATAAAAAATACACTATCAATATATCAATAGAAAATATTATATGAAACTGTGATTCCATGTCATCTATATTCCTTTCCAAAAGGAGGATGACAAATTAAATTTTTTTTCCTGATTTTTAGCTTTTTCAGTTGTATTTGAAATTTTCTAGAGGAAAAATCTGAGAATTAAGAGGAAAATAATTAAAAATCAGGAGAAAAAATCTGATTTGTCATCCTCCTATTAAAAATGGATATAGATGACGTAGAATCATAGTTTCATACAATCTTTTCTCGTACTAACCTATATATAATATGTTTTGAAATCATTGCTGAAGTATGCTAGAGATATAGACATGGAAGTTTTAATCATTCAGTGGTTTATAAGGAAGATAAATTAATATATATATAATATAAAAGGAAGATAAATTAATTCTTTTTTTTAAGCAAAAATGAATTTTTTTTTGAAATAGAATACTGGGTTGTATAAATAGGGAAATAAGTCCAAACAAAATCCTAATAAAACAAAACATGGCCCAAAAGCAGAAAATGGCCTACCAGTCTGTAACACCTCTACTCGTATTCGTCATTGGAACAGGGTATGAGGCATTACCGGACCTTATCGAATCATTATTAATTAGGGGGAAAAGTAAAACAAAGTAAACATGTAATATTTAATAAATTTGTATAACATGGTAATTAACTTACTGCTTCTCTATAGTCAACATAATTATGCAAAGCATAATTATTCAAATTGATCATAAGCCCTAATACCTATTCTTATCACATTGTTAGTCATATAATTCATATAAATATCAAGAAACATGTATGGGCTCAACTTTCATTAAATTTCTCATATGCATATACTTTTACACATCATTTATTCACATAACTTATAACAATCATATCTATGTATTTTAAATATGCTTTCATAACAATTTGTCTTGATTTCAGACTATCTCACATTGGAGCTTTACTCATCAAATCATTTGAAATACTATATTTATACGAATAGTACACTTGAGTTGCACAATTCTATAATTATGAATGAACACATTTATAAAATATATTCCATGTTCATATATCATAGTCTCATATCTCCATATATCAAATATATCAAATATATCAAATATATAACCATCTTTTTCTTGTGTTTCAGATAAATACATATAACCATACATAAGCATGCCATTCACTATTTCTTCATGCCTATCACAATTTCAAATGACAGATTTATGTGAATGAGCTCAATAATAACCATGAAAATACTTACCACATTCTTTAACATATATAACATTTAATTCAAACATGAATTTATAACATTTTTCATTTTAACAAAGTTTAACATTTACCAAATATAATCGAGCATGTGATCAATTTATGCATAAGTCACTCACATATTTTCCTCCCCATCCTCTCTATTCCACATCCTTAAATGTATATAACACACTTGTAAGTAACATTATCTATAATTTTTACTATTTACTCATATGAATATTCAAGCCGTCCATCTGTGTCATAGTTACTAAATTATTTTTATCTTAAGCTACAGAACTCCAAATTAAGATCTACTAATTTTAACTGAAACTAGACTCACGTATCTTCTTACCTTTAAATTTTCAAAATTTTTGGTTTAACCAATAAGTACATTTTATTCTTTAAAGTCACCCATGGTCTGCTGTCTGACAGCTCCAACCCTTCTTCACTAAAAATTAAGTATATCCTTGTACGGGATTCGAATAATATTCCTGTTTGTTTCTATTGAAAATAGGCTCATTCAGAATTCTAAAAATATAAATTTAAGCCCATTTTTATTTTTATTAAATTTTTTATGATTTTCCAAAGTCAGAATAGGGGAACCCGAAATCATTCGAACCTTGTCTCATAAAATTTATTATATCTCATAATTTACAATTCCATTGCTTACATCGTTTCTTTTATAAGAAACTAAACTCAATAAGCTTTAATTTAATATTTTATTCATCCTCTAATATAATTTTTACAATTTTTTGTGATTTTTCAAAGTTAGACTACTGCTTCTGTCCAAAATAGTTTTAATGCAAAATGTTGATTTCCATTTTATCCCAAATTTCACAGTTCATACAATTCAATCCTTGCTCAATTAACCCCTCAATTGAGCTATTTTTTCTCAAATAATACTTTAGTCTATCATTTTAAATTACTTCATAACCCCTAAAAATCAAAACTTTTGCATTAGACCTTAATTCCAAACTCTTTCATAATTAGGTCCTAAAATCAATTTCCATCAATTTTACTGCAGAAAATCATCGTACATCAAAATTAAAGCTTCAATTCTATATTTATTCATCATATGCTTCCAGCAGTCTTCCATAGCAACTGTAAAACTTAGCCATGGAATCAAAAGCTAATGACATAGTAAGTTGGACCCAATTGTAAAAGTCCAAAATCTTAGAAATTTCAAGGAGAAAGCAAGAATTAAACTTACATGAAGCTAGAGTATGAAACCAGCTTGAAGCCTCTTCCATGGCTGTTTTTCAGCTAATGAAAATGAAGAGAAATGAAGAGAATTCTAGATATTCCATTATAGTCCCATTTTTATTTAGTACATTTTGTTATTTTCCCATTTTGCCCTTATTTCCTCAATTTTCCTGATTTTTCTCTGCTTGTGCCACCCAAACTATGTCCTTTAGGCTTATTTGCACTTTAGGTCCTTCCTCATTTGACAATTGAGCTATTTAATCCTTCTAGCAACTTTTACAACTTTTTCAATTTAGTCCTTTTAATTTAATTAATCACCCAAACATCAAAATTTTCCAACGAAATTTTAATACTACCTTATTGACACTCCGTAAATATTTATAAAAATATATATGGCTTGGTTTATAACACCGAGATCTCGATACTTTGTTTTCTTAATTTCTTGACCAAATAAATCTTTATAAAACACAATTTACTATTTCAAAAATCTTTTAAAAGCTACATTTGGCTCATAAATATTAAATAATATAATTTACGAGTTCATTTTTCGAATTTGGTGGTCTCGAACCACTATTTCCGACATCGCTGAAATTTGGGCTATTACAACTTCCCTACCAAAACAATAAAAAGAAAGAATTTAAAACGACATAATAAAATGGAAAAGCAACCCAGCTTTCTGAGCAGTCATATTCTAGAAAACTCTAATGAAATATCTACTTCATAATTAATAGCTCCTGGAAAAGATTAATGGACTGAAAGCAATTAACTTTCTTCTCATCTTCCCATACTCCTTTTGAAAATCTTCAACACCATCCTCGATCTACCTTTGCTTCGGTGATATCTAGACCAACAATTCTATGAGCGAGGTAAGCATTTTCCTCCATTTAAACCCTTTTGATGCCAATGTGTGCGCATGTTCATTTGCTGTCTTATTGCATGTTGAAACTGGATTTCATGGAAAACCTTAGTTCTTTAATGTATTGGATATATGATCCTATTACCGATTTATCCCTACTTGTACTTTGGACTTTCTTGATTACAGTCAGAGAATCTCCTTCGATTTCAACATATTTTAATCCCAAATCCCTACCTATAATAACCGCCTGTAGACATGCAATGGCCTCAACTTTGAACCTTGAAGGTATATTCTCATGGGCTATATTTTTCTGGCTAGAACATCCCCATTACAATCTTTGACAATGATTCCCGAGCATGATCTGTGTTCTTTAATGTCAACTACAGCGACAAAGTTTATTTTGCAGAAACCTTGCTCCGGAGGTCTCCATGTAACAGAAATTAGACTTAAGGCAATACGTATTTGATTAATATTTTTTAGTTCTTGAATATAATTTAAAATAAATCTTGTTGTCTTTGCTCCATATCTCTTATGACCTTCATGAATCCATTGATTCCTAGCAGACCAGATAGCCTAGATGGCACATATAAAGGTTCGGCAGACATCAATCCCACTATTTAGCATAATCCAGGTAAACCAATCCATAAATTCCAAATGAGATATTTCTTGAGGCCATGCATAGTTTAAGTTATCCCATGTTTACTTTGTAACAGCACAATCACGGAAGATATGCTCCTTGTTCTCCAATCCTTGCGTACATCTCGGGCAGAACGCTTCATTTGTTAGTCTTTTAATTCTTAGGTTGACTAGTGTAGGTAGATAGTTTAGAGTGGCTTTCCAAGCTGTAATAATTATTTTTGAGGGGAGGTCACTGCTCCACAGCTTCTTGTAGCATTTCCTATTATCAATAGGGTTGTATCTATTATCATTGAGAAAATTGCCATGTAATAGTAATTTATATCCACTCCTCACTATGTACTCGCCTGTTGACTCGCCCCTTCAAGCCAGAAAATCATTGTGGGGAGTATGAGCCATTGGAATTTGAAGAATTTTTTAAGCATCTTCTTCAGAAAAGGTATTCTCAATCAACTCAGTATTCCATGATCTATTATTGCTATCAATCAGATCTACTACCCTCGTTATATTCTATTGTCTAACCATTTGTTGAATATGTAGATCTTCAGTATTCGGGACCCAAACATCATCTTCAATTCTAATGTCAAGTACATGGCCTACACTCCAGCATAATCCTGTTAGCAAGAGACCTTTTGCAGCTCATATACTTTTCCAAATATATGAAGGTAAGTTCCCTAACTCTGAATTTAAGAAATCAGAGTTCGGATAATATTTGGCTTTTAAAGTTCGTGCTAGAAGAGACTTAGGATTTTCAATTAATCTCCATCCTTGCTTTGCGAGGAGGGCCAAACTAAATTTTACAAAATTGTGATAACCAAGACCACCAAACTCTTTTAGTTCGCATAAGTTGCTCCATGAGCAGCAATGAATCCCACGTTTCTCATGACCCTTTTGCCACCAAAATTTTGCTATTATATGTTCCATATCCTCGCATACTGATTTCAGTACTAGAAAACATCCCATTGTGAAAGTTGGAATTGCTTGTAAAACAACTTTAATAAAAACTTCTTTTCCTTCATGCGATAATAGACGAATACTCCAACTATCTATTTTCATTTTAATGCGATCCTTTAAATGTTGAAACACCAAACGTCTTCTCCTACCCACCATGTTTGGCAAACCTAAATATTTCTCGGAGTTGTTTGACCTTGAGATCCCCAGCCTATTTGAAATAGCTGATCGGACTGTATTAATGGTATTTGAATTGAAGAACACAGTCGACTTCCCATAATTAACACATTGCCTCAAACAGATTTCATATTCTTTTAAAATCTTTTTGAATATTTTTGTACCTTTATCAGTTGCTTCCCTAAATAAAACACAGTCATTCGTGGAAAAAAGATGAGTAATCTGAGGACTTCTTCTGCTTGCCTTAATCCCTCTCAAAGCCCCTTCTTCACTTGCAAGTCTTAATAAAGTAGACAGCCCCTCACTATATATGAGAAACAAAAAAGGACTCAAAGGATCCCCTTGACATAGGCCTCTCTCCGGGGTAAGCGTCTTCCCTGGTACACCATTTAAAACAATTGAGTACGAGATAGTACTTATGCAGTTCATAATAAGTCGAATCCATATCTCGTCAAAACCCATCCTGGCCATTATTTGCTTCAAGAACTCCCACTCCACCTGATCATATGGCTTACTCATATCAATCTTAAGTGCCATAAGGCCTTTTTTTCCCACCTTTTTATTCCGCATAGAGTGAAGAACTTCATAGGTGAGAAGGAAATTATCAGTAATTAATCTTCCAGGTACAAAGGCATTTTATACAGAACCAATGCAAAAATCTAATACTTTTTGAAATCTGTTTGCTATAGTTTTTGAGATTATTTTATAAAATACCGAACAAAGACTAATTGGTCTAAAATTTGATGGATTCTTCAGATGGGGGTTTTTTGGGAGTAAAACGATATTCGCATGGTTTAAAGGTTCTAAAGATCTACCTTTATTGAAGACTTTTAAGCAAAAATCACATACCTCCCTCCCCATAATATGCCAAAATTTCTGAAAGAAGATGGCAAGAAATCCGTCTTGTTTTGATGCTTTGGTCAGCCTTATACTGTTGAGTGCTTCAATTATTTCTTCCTCTTTATAATTCGTAGTTAGCAATTGATTCATATTCTCATTGATACTTCGATTAACGCTTGAGAGAAGATGATTACTATCGCCAACCCCACTAGATTGAAAAAGCCTCACAAAGTAGTCTCTTATAATGCCTTTTATATCTTTATCATTTGTTTTAAAGACACCATCATTATCTTCTAGCCCACGTATTTTTTTCATCCTACATCTCTAAGATGCTTTGCTATGAAAGAAGGTCATATTTTTATCCCCTTGGCTCAACCAGTTCGCTTGAGCTCTCTGTTCCCAATACATCTCCTCATTCTCTATCTCCCAGTTTAATTCTAATTTCACATCAATTATCTTTTTTAAAGTATCGTCATCCATATCCATCCCATCAAGTTCAACCAATATTGCCCGAATATTTTTTGATCTCCTTTCACCTTCTCTATTAATATTTTCCCCTATCTCTGTAGACCAACCCGAGTATGCTCTAATTTTTCTAGGCTATTACTGAATTTCTCCTTCCATAGTTTCTTGATAACTTCTTCATATGAATGCTCAATTATCCACCAAGACTCGAATTTAAAAAGATTATTCCCATAATGTTTCACATTTGGCACTGTTTGAATGAAAATTAGACAATGGTCAGAGAAAGAATAGGATAAATGTTGACAGAATAATCAGTAAACAAATTCAGCCACTCCAAATTTGCAACTCCCCTGTCATGTCTCTCTCTTATATTAGTATTTGCAAAATTACCTTTTTCCTAAGTAAACTTTTGTCCACTGAAGCCTATATCAGCCAGAGCGCATTCTTCTAAATCTTTCTAGAATTCCTCCATTTGCCTTTCATCCTTTGTTGCCCCTCGAATTTTCTCATGTGCATACATAATCTCGTTAAAATCCTTACAAACACACCACGACAATGAACAAGTGTTTCTTAATCTGTGAAGTAAATTCCAAGACTCCTGTTTATTTGATTAATTTAGATTGCCATAAAATCTAGTAAACCTCCATTTATTTGGATTATCTTCTTCATTAACTTCCACATCAATGTGGTTTTTTTGAGTATCTATAAACTTGAATCAAATTATTTCCTTTCCATGCAAGACTTAACCCACCACGCGAACCATTAGCTGAAACATTCAATTCATTGAGAAAGCCACATCGTTTTCAAAAATGTTCCATTTGAATACTATCCATTATTGTCTCCATTAAAAAGACCAGTTGGGGTTTATATAGCTTTAACATGTATTAAAGCCTTTGAGTGGCCAGAGGATTCCCCAGTCTTTGGATGTTCCAACATAGGATTTTTATTATTTTCGGTCAACAGCCCCTTTGACAGCCGCTGATATAATTTGTGAAGAATTAGCACCATCATTCATAATAGGCCAAAAAGGCTCTATAATTGTAAAAACTTTTGAATTCTCATTATCGATTTTTGCTTTTTTTGTTACGTCTTCAACATATGATTCAGAATCTATTGCTAGCTCTTGATTAAATTTCCGTTTACCAGTTGTTAACTCATTCATGTTTGAGTCACTTTTCTCCCTGTTGATTAATCGGCGCCAACTCCTTTTTTTGTGGCCCAAATGAAGAGCATCTGCTGGATTGATAGGCCTCTCCATCTCAGAGTTTTTTTTTGAGTTATCTACTTCAAAACCCCATTTTGTGTTGGACTTTTCCTCCTCTTTTGTAGGCCTCATCTTATCAGAGTTTTCTTATGAATTATTTACCTCAGTGCACCAGTTTTTGTTTGACTTATCCTCCCCTTTTTTAGACGAGAATTGAGGCATAAATATAACATCAATATCCCTAAAATTTTGCTGCGTAATTTTCATTTCCTAATTCATAGAGTTCTTCTCTGAGTGGCCTTCCTTCATCGTTCGGTGAGATAGTTTCGCAACTTCCGGTAACAACACATCGTCTCTGCTCACTGCTTCCCCTCCTATGCAAAAACATTGTTTCATTGATTTTTTCATCAGTGCGCCAAAGAAAAAGCTCTATTTCCCTAATATGGAGGATTTTGCCTTGAGTGCTAACAGAAAAGGGTAATCTTCATCTGCATTAGTACAATCACTAAAATGTATCTCTGAGCACTCCTTAACCCTATGTCCCATTCTACCACATCCAAAACAAAAAGTTGGGAGATTTTCATATTTAAAAGATAGCCAAATTTTTCCTTATCTATTCGGAGAGATGAAAATACTCTTCTTAGTTGGTTTTGAACATCTAAATTTACTCTGATTCGACAAAACTCACCTTTTATCTCAGCTCGAATTACACCCCCCAAAGTAGACCTAACTGCATACATCAAGTCCTTCTTATCACATTCAGTTGGGTATGGACCAACCTTTATCCAGAACGGAGAGGAAACCAGTTGGATCTTGTTTTGCTCAATAGGTTGCACCAACCTCTCGAAGATGATTAATTATTTTCGAAAAAGCCATGGACGCCCTTCCAAGATCTGTTATAAGTCTTCCTCATCTTCAAAAGATACCGTGAACAAATTTTGACCTGCAATAAGGATTTTTAACTTCTTTTTTATTTTCTAGATGCTCCTTAATTGTGCTTTCAGACTATCTGGATTTTATGTTTTCCTCATCCAAACCAAACAGATCAGCGTCGGAATTCTCAGATGGAACCACTAACGAACTTTTCACCGTTAAATGGATTAATTCTTCTTTGAGAAGAGATATCTCGTTCTGATCTTCCATCATTTCGAAGTCACCGCTCGCCTTCTTCCCAACCACAGTATTCACTATTTCTTTGGGAGGCCTAAGAGAGACTCTTGACTTATAATCTGTAATAGTCCGGTTTAGACCCTAGTCGAAATAGTGGTTTTGGGACCACAAATTCTAGTCAAAAAAATATTTTAATATTATTTTTCGTGTTTATAATATATGAATTTATGTCTGTGAAAGTTTGTGAGAAAATTTAACTGTTTGTGTGCTTAATTTGATAAAAGGACCTAATCGCATAAAATGTAAAAGTTGCATGCTATATGTTAGAGTGCCTATTTTCTATGGATTTTTAATTGAGAGGTCCTTATAATGTTATTAGACCATGGATAGTGGAAAATGTCATAAATGGCCAACCATTAATTGTTTACTAATGTATTCATTAAGGGCCAAATTAGTATTTGGTTATTAAAGTTATTATAATTAAAACAAAACATAAAAATTTGGCCATTCATGTTGTTCTTGCTGAAAATCAAAGAAAAAGAAGAAAGAAAAGAACTCTTAGGGTTTCAGCACTTTGATTCTTGATTGAGGTATGTGTTTTGATCCGTTTTCGATAATTTCTACGTTTTTATGATCGTTGCTTAGAGTTCTATCCAGCCCATGTTTGAATTTATGATTTTGTTGATGATTTTGAAATATTCCATTAATGAAATTGTGAGCTTTATGATGTTAGTTTTTGGAAAATAAAAGATATGTTTTGGGTTAACATATTTTGTCTTTGAATTTTTGATGAATTTGAATAATTTGGGCTAATTTGTGAAAATGAGAAATTGAGGGACTAAAATGTGAAATAAATGAAATATGTGGACTTTTATGAAAACCATAAAGATTCGGTTAAGCATGGTTGTAAGGAAATTTTGAGTATTTTGTGATTTTGTGAATTAGGGACTAAAGTGTTAAAATGTGAAAATATGAGGGCTAATTTGTAAAATGCCCAAAATGTGTGCTTGTGGATTGATTTGAATGATTTGGTGAATAAAAAGATTAAATTTGAATTTATATAGATCAATAAAAAAGAAATAGAAATTAGATTGGGGAAAGTCAAAAGCCGTCGAGTAGCCGATTCCGTCTATTCGAGTCCGTAAGAGGTAAGTCGATATGCAAGTAAATGTGTTTGAATTGATTTATTCATGTATATATGTCATTTTATTATGATAAATGATAATATGAGAGCTGATATAAGATATTCGAGAAAGTATCGACAAAGTTACTACGTCTAAAAAGCCCCGTATGAACCATAGGAATAGTTAGGATACATATGTCATGACATAGGATTCAATATGTGTTATCGTGTAGGACCACGTTTGGGACGTTGGCATCATATTTGATTTCGTGTAAGACCCTATCTGGGACACTGGCATCGATATTTGATTACATGTAAGACCACATCTGGGACGTTGACATTGTACGAGGTTTTCGAGTTATCCGCGTATCCTTATGAATTCCGAAAGGTTCAACAGGCATTTCGAGAAATGAATCACTATGTGAATATGTATTCGATTCAGGTACGTTTGAAATGTACATTATGTTTGAGAATAAGGTAAGTACAAAACATATGTATATATGTGAACTTATAGAATAAGTATGGGGTATGTGAAAATGAAATATGTTAAGTATAAGTGAATTATGCATATATGAGCAAATGATTATGAGCTTTTGAGTTAAATGAGAAATGTGAACTTATCATTATGATATGCCATAAGTCATGCAATTGAATTAGTTTGTAATTGTATTTTGTGATAAGTTTATTTGTATGGCTTACTAAGCGTTAGAAAGCTTACTTTGTGTGTGTTTGCATTTTGTTTTAGATATCGTAACTATCGGGAGCTCGGGGATCGTCGAGGATCGTCACCACACTATTGAATCTTATTTTGGTACCTTTAGACATTGTGAATATAAAAGTATGGCATGTAGGCTAGAAGTTTTTAGATATGTTTTGTAATGTATATATATCATACCATGTGATATGGCTAGTTTGTGTTTGAACTTATGGTTTGATTTTGATATATGCTATGTGATGTAAATGTGCCATTATGATGTGCATTTGGTTGGCCAAAAGAATTGGTCAATTTGGTAAGTTTTGGTGTGTGCATATTATGGAATTTGGTAAGAATTTGGCATAAGATTTGATTAAGTGATTAAGGTTCATAAACCATATGTTTTGGTATGTATTAGCTTATGGAATGACATGAATTGGTATGTGTTATGAACATGAGATTGGTTGATTTTATCATAGTATGAATGATGGATGTTTTGTGATTGGAAATGGTTGAAATTTGATGTGCATTTTGTGCCTAATTGTTGATTGTAGGGAGGACCCTTAATGGGTGGCAAATTGGCCTTGTAAATGGCCTATTTTTTCCCACATGGGCAGAGACACGGGTGTGTGTCTCAGTCGTGATGCTCGAGGGCCATTTCAAAATGAGCCTGGGCAGACCATACAGTTGCACACACGGGCGTATGCTAGGCTGTGTGGCCAAGTCAGTTTCGACCACGGGCTAAACACACGAGCGTGTGACTAGCCGTGTGACCCAAGTCAGTAGCCTCCCTAATTCTCACATGGCGTGGCACACGGGCGTGTCATGTGGCCGTGTGGACAATTCAGTATGTATGCCCTGTTTTGACACGGCCTAGACACATAGGCGTGTCTAAAGCTGTGTGAGGCACACAGCCTGTTCACACTGGCGTGTGACCTGTGAAACTTTGAAAAATTGTCTAAGTTTTGAAAAATTTTGTATGAGCTCGATTTAGTCCTAACCCCTTTATTATGCATGTTTAAGGTCTCGATGACCTATATAAAGGACTATAATAATGTTTGACTATGTTTGTAGACGATGTTATTGAATTGTTCGTAAAATATTCTGTTTCGTTCAGTAATGCCTTTAACCCTAGTCTGGCGAGGGATACGGGTTAGGGGTGTTACATAATCCGTATATTTAAAAAAATGAATTTATTAAATAGTTGAAACCACTTAAATTAATGGAAGCAAAAAGTCAAACCTGAACCAAGACCTTAACACAGTCTACATAAAAAGAAACATAGACTAGAAAATAACCCAAAACCAAAATAACCACACAATACTAACAAAACATAGCAAAAAAGTTCAATTATGTTTGTGGCTTTTTCATGCTTAAATTTATATCATTTGATATCTTGGGTTGTTAAAATATGAGTGTATGTTTACCACAATAGTTGAGTTTCGAGTTTTTTTTTATAAAAAAACTAAACTTAAATTATGATTAAAATTATCCCATTTACACCTTAATTGTTGCTAAAGCATGATATAATTTTATATGAAAAATATATATTTGTGCAATTACCCAATAAATTGCCCACCTTACGGTTGATTAAATAATAAAGTGAAGTTTAATCATAAATAACAATTTAAATGTTGTAGTGCACTTACAAAATCGAATATAAATATCTTCAATTATTATTTGAATCAAATATCAAAATTTAAATGTTGTTAGATCATCTACGAGGTTGTCGAATTTAGCCATATGAAAAACTAAAAACCGCCGAAGTCTTTTAAGCACTTGAAAACCTCACTAGATGGAATATTTTTAGAAATTTGTTTTTGGTGCTTAGGGACCTTATGCTTGGGGGTATTTTTTTGTAGTGGTTCCCCATCAAAAACCACCAAAACATTTCCCACTACTACACATGTAAAGTGAAAGTGGAGCAAAATGTGGGAAAGGAAGCAAACATGGCGGTTATTCCCATGAATGCCTTTAGTCAAAAGATCAACTAACATTTGCTCAGTATTAATGTACTCAATGACCACTTTCTTTCTTTTTTAACATGTTCCCTTATGGTTAGATACCTAATGTTGATATGTTTATTTCGACTTCCACTTTTGTTGTTCTTAGCCATAAAGACAATAGCTGAATTTTCACAATATATCATCAACGGCCTAGAAATTGAATCCACAAGTCTAAGCCCAGAAATGAAACTCTCCAACCATAATCCATGTGAAGTAGCCTCAAAATATGAAATTAACTCAGCCTACATAGTGGAAGTAGCAGTTAAAGTCTGCTTGACACTCCTCCAAGATATAGCTCTGTCAGCAAACATAAATATTTAACCTAATGTTCATTTACGTGAATCAACACAACCAACAAAGTCTGAATCGGGTAGCTAATCACCTCCAAATTGTCAGATTGTTTGTACGTAAGCATGTGTCCTTTGTTCCTTTAAGATATTTCAAAACTTCCTTTGTAGCTCTCCAATGATCAATACATGTATTACTCTAATATCTTCCCAACATTCCAACTAAAAATGCAATGTCAAGTCTTGTGCAGACTTGGGCATACATCAGGCTTCCAACAGTAGAAGCATATGGAATGATTTTCATTTGCTCCCTCTCAAATTCATTCTTTGGACACCGATTCAATTTGAATTTATTACCCTTCATTATAGGAGAAACATTCAGTGAACAATCTTTCATTCAAAAACTTTCCAAAACTTTGTTGATATAGTTTCTTGAGATAGACCTAAGATATAGCGATGTCTATCACAATGAATCTTGATGCCAAGACATAAGATGCATCACCCATATATTTCATATCAAAATTTTTAGAAAAAAATTGTTTCACCTCCTATAGCATATCACTGCCATTTGTTGCAACTAAAATGTAGTCCACATATAGAATAAGGAAATAGATTTTACTCCTACTAACCTTCTGGTATATACAGTGATCCATGATATACTCAACAAAACCAAACAAAGAGATAACTTCATGGAATTTTAAATACCATTATCGGGAGGCTTGTTTCAATTAATATATGGTCTTTGTTAGCTTGCATACTAAGTGTTCACCATCACAAGTAGAGAATCCTTCAAGTTGTTTCATATATACCACCTCCTCTAGGTCATCATTGAGAAAGATGATTTTCACATTCATTTTCTGCAATTGAAGGTCAAAATGAGCTACTAATGCTAACACAATGCGCAAGGAATCTTTCTTAGATATAGTACTAAAAGTGTCAGTAAAATCGATTCCTTCTCGCTGAGTGAATTCTTTTGCAATGAGTCTAGCTTTATATCTTTCTATGTTATCCATTAAGTCCTTTTTTATTTTGAAGACCCATTTACATCCAATGGCTTTTACACCTTCAAGTAATGACACAAGATCCCAAAAATCATTACTTTTCATGGAATTCATCTATTCTTTCATAGCATTGTACCTCAATTCTGACTCTTTGCAACTCATGGCTTGTGAAAATGACTCAGGATCATTCTTAGCTCTAGTATTATAGTCAAACTCTTGCAAATACATAATATAGTCACTAGAAATTGTTGATTTCTTTTCTCTAGTAGATCTACTCAATGTTGAACCAACAATTTCTTATGGATTATTTTGTTCAACTGGTTGTTCAATAATTTTTAGATTTTCTTGAACAACTTGATCTACTAGAGTGTTTTCAGTAGCTTGTAGATTTTCATTGATTGGTTGTTCAACACCTGGTTTAGCTTGAGGGGTGTTATCTATGATAACCAATCTCTCACCTGAAGTGGAAGGTTCATCTATGATAATTGTGTCTCGAGACAAATTGCTCCTACTGATTGAGTCAATCTCAAGAAATTTTACATTTCTTGATTCCATAATTCTAGTGCTATGAGATAGACAATAGAATTTATATCATTTGGACCTTTCGATAGATCTAATTAAATACCCACTAATGGTCATAAGGTCCATTTTATTTTCATGTGGGTTATAAACTCTTACTTTAGACGGGCATCCCCCTATGCGTATATGTCGCAAATTCAATTTTCAACCTTTGATCAACTCAAAAGGTGTCTTTGTAACTTGGTTGGAAATCGATTTAATATATAAACAACCATTTTTAGGGCTTCAACCCATAAGGACTTAGGCAGTTTAGAGCTACTAAGCATACTTTTCACCATGTCCATTAAAATTTGGTTTCTTCTTTCTGCAACTCTATTCTGATCAGGTGAGTGTGGAATGGTGTATTGTTAGCTATACTGTTATCTTGAAGAAACTTCATAAAGGGACCAAGTGCTTGTCCATCCTCAATGTATCTACCATAATACTCACCAACTCTATTGGTTGTCACAATCTTGATTTGCTTATTGCATTGTGATGAAGCATGCAACTCTCTCTACTCGACCCTAATCACCAGGTCCGAATATCGGATGTTACAACACATAAACACTTAACAGAGATTTTACAATCAGCATAAAATTATTCTAATATATCATTCTTATCTCTTTTTATATTGTTCTTAAAATAAAAATGGATGTTTAATGATCACATCAAAGTTTCAAAAATAGTGCATGAAGTTACAACTTAAAATTTTGTTAAAACCAGACTCTTTATTGTGTAGAGTACTAAATGCTATACTCCTATGGTGCGCTCTACATACATAATATCGCCACTCGAACTACTACACTGGCGTAATCTTGGCTTGGTCCCTCCTAGGCTACCCACTCTAAAAGTGGTACCTAAAGCATAAACAAACATTTGTAAGTTCAAACGAATTTAGTGAGTTTTAACCCAGATCACCCTAAAGCATTTGTTGTTGAATTCCTCATTTTGAAGATTCTAATTTTTTTTTTGTCTTTGGCGAATACTTTCTTAATATCTGGTGTAAACATATATTCAATTTCCATACTTGACCAACCTACACATAGTTCACTAATTGGGTATATTCTAGATTACATCACTCAATATAGATCTCATTTCCCTTTTGGAAAAAAAAAGCACTTATCAAAAGAATATCCATATAGAACTTACCTTCGATGGATTCTCACTTAGATGGATGTTAAACATTTTCCCTAGGATGGGGTACTCACAGATACTATTCTTAGCAGATACTTATACGAACTGATCTTTTAAGATGAATTTCATATAGATCCTAACTTTGACGGATTATCATACTGAACTTGCAACTCTTAAGTTACTAGTCAAGCCATGACTTAAATTGACCCAAATTACAACTTATTTTGATGGATGAATATTCTAAGACATCCAATGGAATTCTAGACAACCCTGTTACATATCTTGAGAACGCCCAAATTGGCGAACAACTTAGACTCCAGATAACTTCTGTACTTGTCATGAAAACTACTCAGATTTGGCGGATAGCAGATAATTCATATAACTTCTTTGCATAGCGTAGATAAACTCATGTCTGACGAACAATTAAACCACTCATAATTACAAATAAGCCAATTTTCCTGTACTGATAGACTACTATGGCAAATTCACCTTTTAGGAACACCACTGGGAACTTCCAAGAATGCCTTATGTCATATTCAAAATTTTCCACAATACTAACCAAACAAAGATATCTTCAAACTTATTAGATATTTATTATATCATATGCTAGTGAAGAAGTCTCAAAACTTACCCAGATCATGCCACATAGATGATTGACCAAATTTCACCACAAGGGAGTTATAGAATACGCTACAGAGGTATCACATAATATGTCACGAAGGCATCACAAAATACACCACAAATTATTTATAAAATACGCAACATAGACTTTATAGAATACGCCACACAGGCTTTACAGAATATGTCACATAGGCTTTACAAAATATGACATAAAGGCTTTACAGAGAATTATGTCTTTACTATCTCGTCAGCCAATCTCAGAAGGTGTCATGGGTTTCTCCCTCATGGTTTTATACATATCTTCATGTTGTGATCTACTAGTCTAGTTTACATCTAATAAAAGGCAACACCATGAATACTCTCATTATTATATGATTCTATAGGTTTCTATCATATGGTCTTACATGTATTCTTACGTCGTGATCTGTCAGTCCAGTTAGTAATGTACTTGCCCTATCGAAGGCATCATAAATGGTTGTGTTGCTCTTTTAACACAGAACATGCTTACCTAGTTTTATTCACACTCTTGAAAATTTCATACTCTTCCATACCTGATTTCACATGTATACATATCACACATCATCTTATTCATGCAACAGCTCATATATCTCATTTGTAAACATGCAAGAATTATATGATACTTCATACACACACATACACACACACATACATTCACTAGTTATCCTAGAATACATCAACACTTGGATTTCCATTGTATATCAATATACATGAGTCAGAATAAAAACTCATTTGAAACTAACCTTTACTATAGGTTAGAGTTCCAAATTCAATCGTCCTTCCTGAACCACCAGCAAGATCTGCTTAAAAGAACATAGGATTACCATTAAAACCCATTTGTAGACAATTTACCAATATATCGATTACATAAAACCCTCATGCAAGGCCTCCTATTCACTTCCTATTGTACTTATGTCTTTTAACATCCTTACTCTTCCAAAATCATAATATGCAGAGTTACCAGACTTACCAAGAGGTTGAAACATCCATCAATTACCCCAAAAACCTTAGCTTCCAATTTAACAAAGAAGAAAATAATATTTAGATTTAAAAAGAAGAACAGAATGTGGAACAGAAGGAAGAAAAACCATCCAAATGTTCCCTTCTTACCATATATATATACTTAGTTCTTTTTAGTGGATCTTGACAAGTGTCGATTGTATACAAAGGTTGTATTTTAAATGCCTTTTCAAAATCCTAGAAAACTCTAAAAGAGAATCTGATGTAGATGTTGTTTGACCAGTCAATTCATTCAATTGACTCCTAACCAATCATGTTACTGAACCCACCTTGCACAACATTCGAGCAAATCAAGCTTACCATACCTTTGGCGATAACTCTCATAAGGTGTGCTCTTGAAGACGATTTACTCTCCTAAAATTTTCTCACACGCTTAGTAGGCGCTTCATACTCTGCTAATACTCTGAGGTGTACTCTTCCTGCAATTGAAAAATACATCGAGATGAAATCTTTAGATACTTCTATGGGCGGATACTTTATGCACCAAAATTTAGCTTTGCCAGAGGCTTGTAAAATGGCAAACTATGCTACCATAGTGCGCCAAAATGGTAACCTTCACATCTATTCGACTTCTTCCCAGATTTTCCAAATTTGGGGTGTGCCAAAGTACGTAAAGATACATGTACGGTGAGTAATTGTTTATGAAAGTGATGAAGTATTTCTGAGCTTTCACATCTATATCTGGGCAACATATATCAAAATGGATGATTTCCTATATGTTCGAACTCCTCTTGGCACCTTTCTTTGACTTGTTAGTCTGCTTGCCCTTAATGCAACCTATACAAGTATTGGAATTCGTAAAATCTAAAGTATCGAGTACTCCATCATTTACTAATCTCTTAATCCTTTCAATAGAGGTATATCCTAATCTCTAGTGCCGTAAAATAGAGGAATATTCATTTATAACACAATGTTTAGTACCAATTTGAACGTGCATAATATTATGAGTGACATTATTTTGCAAATTAAGAGAATAAATACCATAAGATAAAACACCATTTCCAACAAGTTCAGATTTATAGGATAAACTAAAACCAGTGTTTGAAAAGTCTTTTATAAAATTAAAACAAAGCTACTCTTAAACACTATTTTGCTTGCAAAGCGAAAGTGAAAGTGAAGCAAACTGTGAGAATGAAAGCAAATATTGGGGGTTATTCCCACGAACCATAAAGCATGTCCAACATGAAGTGCTTATTAATTTGTCTCCAAACCACGGGTGATGTCTCGTCGTGAGTAAAATTCGATTTGACTTGAAAAGATAAAAATTTTATTCAAATTTAGAATTAATGGATCAAGTTATTCAGGTTATTCAAAGTTTCAAGTCAACTTGAATAAGTAATTTGATTTTTTGAGTTCGAGTCGAGTCGAATTTTATGATACAAGTAACTCAACTAATATATTGGTATAAATATCCCTTTGGTCCCTATCACTTTTGAAAATGAGCTGATTAGTCTCTCTCAACAAAAAAAATTGAAATAACTTTTAAAATATTTATAAAAATTTCAAATTTCATAACTTTTAAAATTTATAAAAAATTAAAAAGTCCAAAAAGAAATCCAAAGAATATATTTAAAAAATTTAAAATTTTTCTAAAATAATAACTTTTAAAAACCTAAAAAAGTAAATTACAAATTCAAGTTTATTATACTAAAATATCTTTTTATTTTATTTTATTTTATTTTGAAAGAGTTTTCAAATTTATGTAATTTAATATGGATTTAGATACTTCGTTATATTTAACAAATTTTTTTTATTTTGACATTTTTAATTTTTTAATTTAACTTGAACAATTTTACTCAACTCGATTTAAAAAAAATTAAATCAAATTAGAATGATAAAATTGAACTTTATCAATTTAATTAACTCAATTTTTTTTACTCGATTTGATTCGGTTAATTTTTCACCCTATTATCTCGCCCCAAAGATTTTTTTATTAAAATTTACAAAATTGTAATTAATAAAATAATAAAATTTTAATGTTTCAAAAATTTATAGTTCTCAAAATTTTAGAATTCAAAATTGAAGAGAACATTTTGGGTTTGCCGCTTCTGGCCAATTATGAAAAGAACTTGTCACATGCTCAAGCTTTTTATGCATAGGAAAAACTAATGGATTCCATGAACCTATCCTTACTTGGTATTTGTTTAAGACTTTAAGCTTGTGAAAGATCAAATCAAATCAAATCACACCACATTATATGTGAAAGCCTAACCATTTAATTCAACCCACCAGCCACCACTCATCTGCATTAACTCATTTAGTATATTTATTCATGATTTGTTCAGTTTAGATAAGATATCAACAGTTTTCCTTTTTTCTTATTTTTTATTTTTATGAATTTTTGGATTAGATAAATTTTGACATATGAAATGGTTAATCAAATCTGCACAAATTCATCCAATTAAAATGTTGAAATTGGTTTTGAAGATACAAGTTTAAGGATAAAACGTGTAAAATTCTATGTTGCATTTAAGAGATTAAGGTGAAAATCAAAATTTTCAACAAAAGAAAATATGTATATATAAGGGCATATCTTGGGTGATCGAACTCAATTTTTGGATTTTGATATTTCTTAAAATCTAATCCTGATTATATTTATGAAATAATAGAAACAAAAATGGTTATCTCCCATGTGTTGTTTCCAAGCAAAAAGAGACATTTCAAACTCTAAAATTTCTTGATTCTGGCTATTAGATAGAGAAATAAAATGGATAATATTATTTTTAGACATACCAAAGTTGGGTGAAAACTTCAACTAACATTCAACAAGTTTATAATCTCTTCCAATTCATTATTATTTTATAATCTTAATTTGATTTGTATCTTTTTTTCAAATTGAATTAATTGAAATAAAATTCAAATTGAATCTAATTGAATCAAGTGAAGTTATTCGAGTTAAATTAAAAAAATAAACATGTGAAATTTAATTTTTATTAATATAAGTAATTCTATGTTAGAGCACATAAATTTGAACTCATATATACTTGAAAACTCTTTCAAAACCAAATAAAAGAAAATAATAAAATACTTTAGTATAATAAACTTGAATTGATGATTTACTTGTTTAGGTTCTCAAAATTATTATTTTTTAGAATTTTTAAATAAATTATTTTGAATTATTTTGGTAATTTTTATTGAGAGAGACTAATTTACACATTTTTTTTAAAAATTGACAGAGATCAAAAAGGTATTTACACTAATATGCTATTCGAATTATACAAATTATAAAACTCTACTCGACTCGAACTCAAACTCAAAAAAGGGGAATTATTTATTAGAGTTGACTCAAAAAAACTAAATAACTTGATTCAATTAATTTGAAATTAAAAAAAAATCGATTTTTTTTCGAATCGAATCGAGTTTTCCTCTACCTTAACAAACGAGCCACACGACTTGACCATTACACTGCCTGACCACATGGTCGTGTAATCTCTCCACATTGCCTATAGCACCTTACACATCTTGGCCACACGACCTTGTGTCCCCTATTTACAGTTTTGCATAGAAATTTGTGTTATGTGCAATTTAATCCTTGGATATTCCCAGAACTGTTTTTAGTATTTTATTTTATTTAATTATGCCCTTGATAATATGAATAATGTTAAAATCAATGATTTGATTGACTGATTTATTAATATTATATATATGCATGATATGTGAGTAATATATATATGCCTCTTGCAAGCAATTTAATCCTTGGATATTCCCAGAACTGTTTTTAGTATTTTATTTTATTTAATTATGTCCTTGATAATATGAATAATGTTAAAATCAATGATTTGATTGACTGATTTATTAATATTATATATATGCATGATATGTGAGTAATATATATATGCCTCTTGCATCTGTATTTCTAATTGTATGTTCAACATGCCTTATAATATCGTTAAAGCAAATCCATAAAAAACAAATGTTTAGCTACTGTATTGCAACTGATTGCAACTACTATTGTGAATTATTTTATACGATATGTTTTTGTATGCTAATCGGTTGCACAAATTTTCTCATAATGGAACTCACATTAAGCTTCAAAGTTCACTCCTTTTTATTTCCATATTTATAGATAACCCATCAAGCTAGGATGTGGACATGACATCCGGAGGGTCTCGGCTTGACTTTATTTTTATTAATTTTTTTTAGATTTATTATTTGATATTTTTATTATTTAGAGACTGTAATTCTTTAAATATTGATTTGTGGCTTAGGACTTAGGATTTGGGTTTAAAGAGCACGCAAGACACTTAATTTAATTCTAGGATGTAGAAATTTGGTTTTTAATTAATTATGCATAAAATATGTATTCTATTAAATTAAAAACTAAGTTGAGTGTCATTTTTCTGCTGCTAAATTGTAGATAAAGTTTTAGGTAATAAATAAATGGAAAGTTAACTAAGCTTTCTTAAAAGTACTCATCATTCCATAGGAAAGTTAAACTAAATCAGTTTTTGATAACCTGTGAACTTTTCTAAAAAATTGACAAAGTTTCCTACTATAATAAACATATGTTTAATATGTCTATTTTTTAAACTCCAACAACTTTGCTAGGCTATTTCGGTAGCTAAGGTAGTCTTCTGAATTGGGGCCTAATGTCTAGGTTGAGTTGGGGAAGTTATATTTGGTGGTATCAGAGTCTAGGTTTTTTTAACTCGGACTAGGGAAAATTGAATGAGTCTTCATGCATGCATTAAATGGGTATTTTGGGAAAATCATGCTACAAGTTTTTGAGAATTTTTTATTTTTTGCGGAAAATTGAATTAGAGACTCCAATGCCAGTCTTACTTTAGTTTCTGTTACTTTTGAGACTTTAGATGAACTGTAATCTTTATATGATAAACATTTAGGAAATAGCTAACACTTGAACTTTTATTTGAAAATTGTAGATATACTCTAAATTTAAAATTATTGTAAGATCATAATAAGCACCCAAGGTAGACATGGTAGGGGTAGGTTGTGATGGTTGCACCTATGGAGCCGCCCACTATTTAGGGAGAAAACCTTATCCCTAAGGAAGGGTACGTTGAGAATTCCATTACCAATGGTGGAGGAGGCTCTGAAAATAGGGACAACGTAATGACATAGGCGATGGTAAGGGTTCTACAAAGGATTTCTAGAGCCCAAACTAGATCGGGGAGCTATGGATCTGTTGCAAAAAGGCTCCAATCAACTGGGGCGAAAACATACAAAGGTGTTGCTAGAACGACTCCTACCATGGCGAATTATTGGATGGAGTCGACAGAAAGGATTTTGGAGGATCTAGACTATACTCCGGAGTAGAAGTTGAAGGGCACTATGTCCTTCCTTAGAGAAAAGGCCTACTATTGTGGCAGTCTGTGGTAAGGGGTATGCAAGCTAAACGTTTAACCCTGAGAATATTTTCAGAAAGCTTTCCAAAAGAAGCATGTGGACACTAGGTATGTGGAAGCCCATAAACTCGAGTTTATCGAGTTAAAACAAGGGGTTAAAAGTGTGGCAGAATATAGGCTGAATTTTTAAGACTCAGCTATTATGCTCAAGGTATGCTTGCCATGAAGTAGGAAAAATGCGTGAGGTTTGAAAGTGGGATGCGATTCGACCTTAAGATATAGGTTGATCCACACCAGAAACAGGTGTTTAAGACCCTAATAGAGAAAGCCAAAATTGTAGAGTAGATTAAATAGGTGGAACGCGAAAAATGAGAAAAGAGTAAGGTCCTGGTTAAGAGAGATTATGCTTCCATTAGCTCGAATGCTCATCCCATATAACGAGCTAGAGAGGTTAGACCGCATCAAGGGGTTGTTGTGGCTAAATCTGGGGATAGAACTTCCAACTGTACGTGTTGTGGTAAGAGCCATGTAGGCGAGTGTTGGAGAAAATTGGGTGCCTGTTTCAGTTTTGGGTCGACTGAGTATAAGATTAAGGATTGTCCTCGACAAACTGAATAGACATAAGCTCCGGCCTAAAATCAGAGAGTAGGCCAATTACCTCGGAGGGGCCGTAAGCATAATAGGGCCACAAATACTGTAGAAACTGGTGTAAACTAAACTAAGGCTAGAAAACCTGCCCTTGTTTATGTCAGTAGAGGATGTAAGGATATGGATGCGTTCGATGTTATCACGGGTATTTTTACCATCCACTTAGTTCCATACTTTTCCTTAATCGACATAGGATCTACCCATTTGTATGTTGAATGTAATATGTTTGTTAAATTAGGTGTTGGAGGTAGAGGAAACCACTAGTGATGTTATTGTTGTAAGCCCCATAGGACAATCAGTTACTCTAAATAAGATCTATAGGATATGTCAATTGGAGGTTCAAGGGATAGCGTTTTGAGTGGATTTTATGGAGTTACCTTTTGGGGATTTGATTTGATTCTAGGAATAGATGGTTAGTGGAACACCAAGTTAGTTTAGATTGTGCCTCTAAGAGAGTAACCTTGAAAATGACAGAGGATAGTCAAATTATTATTATTGGGGAGCAATGGGATTATTTATCCAACATAATTCCCACTATGATCGCCTAGAAGTTTGTTCAGAAAGGGTGCGGGGCTTATTTAGCTTACATAATTCCCAAAATTTATTTTCCAAGCAGTTACCGAGGTTACCTCCAGATCGTGAGGTAAAATTTGGAATAAAACTATTGCTAGGAACCAATCTAGTTTCCATTTCTCCCCATTGCATGACATCTAAAGAGTTACAAGAATTGAAAATTCAACTTCAAGAGTTTTTAGATCGTGGGTTTATTAGACCCAATGTTTCTTCGTGGGGAGTTTCGGTCCTATTTGTGAATTAAAAAGATGGCTCCCTAAGGTTGTGCATGGACTATCGTCAGTTAAAGAAACTGACTATTAAGAATAAATATCATCTGCCAAGGATAGATGACCTATTTGATCAATTTCAAGATGTAACAGTGTTTTCTAAGATAGATTTAAGGTCGGGGTACTATAAACTAAAGGTAAAGGAGGCGAATGTGCCCAAAATCATGTTTAGGACTCGATATGGCCACTATGAATTCCTTGTGATGTCTTTTAATTTAACCAATGTTCCGACCACCTTCATGGACTTAATGAATCGAGTGTTCCAACCCTTCATTGATCAATTCTTTTTTGTATTCATCGACGACATCTTAGTCTATTCAAGAACTGAAATCGAACACAGTCAACACTTTAGAAAGGTTCTACAAATCCTCCAAGAAAAGAAACTATATTCCAAACTAAGTAAATACAAATTTTAGCTTAAGGAAGTTATGTTTGTAGGTCATATGATATCCACTGAGGGTATCGAAGTGGACCTGAAGGATGTCATCCTCGAATGGAAACAACCCAAAAATATTTTTAAAATACGAAGTTTCCTTGGTTTAGCCAGGTACTATCATAGATTTGTTGAAGGGTTCTCCTTGATAGCTGTACCACTTACTAAGTTGTCAAGAAAGAATGTTTCATTTAAGTGGACGGATAAGCAACAATCTATCTTTGAAAAGCTAAAGACTATGTTAACCCAATCTCTAGTGTTAAGTCAACCTCAATAGGGAAAAGAGTATGTGGTGTACAATCTCTAGATTGTGGAATCATTCAACTCTATGGATTTACGCTTAATACCAATACAATCAGGGTCTTTTATTTACTCTGTCTTACCGATTTAATTAGCATGCTTTTTCTTTACATCAATTATATATTTTTTTTATGAACGCCATGAGAAACTAATCTTTCTATGTAGGATTAGCGAGTTAAGGTATGATTTGTTAACTGTTTTGTAGGGTTACTCAGTGGGTCATCTATTTGGGAAAGGGAGAATGTGAAACAAACCCTAGGCTTGACAAACTTAGGAAGTCATCAAGGTCGGAATTAACCCAAAATTGGTATTACCCATCCGTGAACACCTGAACCCTAAACCAGTCTAGACTTTGAGGTCGGAAGATAAGTAGTTCTTGTTGGCTCGTTATGTTAGTGGAAGATTAGAAGGTCCTACTAGGGTAACGACTAGTTGATTGACGAGAAACTCGAAACAACAGTTGATGGAAATTACAGAAGTGAGTTAATCACCTATAATCAGATTTGATATTCTTCTTTTTAAATCTTCTGAATTTTATCTTTTTATGTTGTTTTAGTTTTGTTATTAAAACCCTCCAAAAATCTTTTATTTTATATTCTTCGTACTATAACTAAATTTAAAGTATTAATTAGATCTTTTAGTGTTTAGGTTGGAATCAATGTAGCAATTACCTCTCTTGGTTACAATCCTCGGAGTTCTCACACACTCTATTGTAAAACTATATTACAATTAGACCCGTATACTTGCGGATATCACCTCATAATTCTATATTTTTGTGCAGTATTCACACTCTAGACATTAGTATGTCCGAAGGCGATTTCATTTACCAATGTTTTGGGCTACGAATTCCACTATTATGAATGACACTACATACTACAGGAGGTGTACACCCAATGCACTAGCTTTCGGTTCCTTATCTATTTGAACTCAGGCTTTTACTTACATCAAAGTGTACGAGTTACGCATATATAGTTTGCCATTCATTTAGGATATAGGTATGTCACACTATGAACATCACGAGTGAATAAATCCATAAACGGATTCAGGATCTATTCTGCTTGAGTCATGTTCGATGTACTGTCAGTCCAATTAGTCACATCCATGTTTATCTTTTGAGAGTTATCTGTCCTAATGTCTAAGACAAGACATCTCCCCAATTGGACTTGATAGATGACATATTAGTCTTTCTATCAGTTTACTCATTTTCGATTAAGAACGTATTTAGGTTATCTATTAATACAAGTTGTTTTTCTATACTATAACCTGACCATGTAATTCTACTTAGTATTAGTTAAACATTTAGATAATCAATGAGCAGCATTTGCTTCTATTTTACTTTGTTTGAAAAAACCATGTGAGGACAATAATACAAAGAATTAATGAAATTTATAAATAATTTTATTAACCAATCTCTTCAAAAAATTACAAGTGTACTTAGACGAAAATTCTACATTCAGGGCTCCAGATCCAATAGAGAAGTGTTACATCTATACCTATTATAAGAGTCTCGAGTACCTTCTCACCCAAAAAGAATTGAATATAAGGCAACAGAGGTGGATAAAATGATTAAAGTACTATAAATGTCTAACTGAATACCACCCTAGAAAAGCTAATGTAGTGGCAGATTCTCTAAGTTGAAAACAAATAACCGAGCTAAGAGCAATGTTTGCTAGGTTAAGTCTAGTGGATAATGGAGGCTTACTAGTTGAGCTATAAGTGAAACCCACCTTAGGCAATAAGATCAAATTGAAAAAACCCTTAGATATGTCTTTGTTTTCGTGGGTTAAGCATGTAGAGGACGACAAAATTGAAGACTTTGAGTTTAATGATAAGGGTATTCTATGCTTCTAAGGGAGGAATTGTGTGCCAAATGACAAGAATCTTAAACAGATCATACTTTATAAAGTGCATTCTAGTTCTTATGTCATGAATCTCAGAGGAAATAAGATGTATCGAGATGTAAAGGAACTATGCTGGTGGTTTGGATTGAAACGAGACGTGACAAAATTTATAGCTAAGTGTCTAACATGTTAGCAAGTGAAAGATAAACAACAGTCTCCTTCTGGGTTGTTACAACCAATCAACATACCGTAGTGTAAGTGGAAGCAAATAACGATGGAGTTTGTTAGTGGGTTACCCTTAGCACCCACTATAAAATATTTAATTTCTGTGATAGTAGACCGATTAACCAAGTCACCTCATTCCTTACTTGTTCGCATAGACTATTCTTTACAAAAGCTGGCTAAGTTGTATATTTAAGAAATTGTAAGACTTCATGGAGTACCAGTATTAATCTTCTTAGATTGAGATCCCCATTTTACATCTAGATTTTAGAAAAAGCTTCACGAGGCACTTGGTACTCGATTGGATTTTAGTACTGCCTTCCATCCGTAAATTGATGGATAATCCGAATGAGTCATGTAAATAGTGGAAGATATGCTAACAGGTTGCATCATTGAATTCTAAGGTAGTTGGGAGGAACATTTACCTTTAGCAGAGTTTGCCTATAAAAATAGCTTCCAATCAAGTATACAAATGGCATCCTATGAAGCCTTGTATTGTTGAAAGTGCTAAACATAACTATGTTGGACTGAACTAGGAGAAAGAAAAATTTTGGGTCTAGAAGTGGTACAAGAGTCTGAGGGGAAAATTAAATTGATTTAGGATAGACTAAAAGTGACTTCGGATAGGCAAAAGCTGTATGTGGACTTAAAGAAAAAATACATGGAATACAGTGTCGGAGAGCAAGTCTTCTTAAAAGTGTCCCCATGGCGAAAGGTGTTGAGATTTAGGAGAAAGGACAAGTGCAGTCCTACGTTCAATGGACCTTTAAAATCCTTAAGAAAGTCTCCAGTGGCTTACCGCCTAGAATTACCTCCAAAACTAAATCGTATCCATGATGTATTTCATGTCTCCATGTTGAGACGATATCGATCTGACCCTTCCTATATTGTGCCATTAGAAGAGATTGAGGTGAGATTGAATTTGTCCTTTGAGGAAGAACTGGTACAAATTCTAGATTGTGAGGTAAAGGTTCTAAGAAGGAAAAAAGCCCTCTTGTGAAAGTTTTGTGGTAGAACTATGGCACGAAGGAGGTCACTTGGGAAATAGAAGATACATTTTGTCAACAGTATCCTCATCTGTTCGAAACATGAAAATTTCGAGGATGAAACTTTTTTAATGAGGGGAGAGTTCTCACGCCTTAAAATATAGGGGGTTAATTGAAATAATTAACCAAGAAATGACTTAGGCTTGATGGTTAAGTAGTTAGTGCACTCCTTAGAGGTCTTAGGTTCAAGCCATTCCTCACTCATTTCTTTTTCTTTAATTTTTTGCAAACTATGACAAAAACTATACTAAAATAAATATTATTTGTGTAACAACCTGATTTTAGGGCTAGTCAGAATAGTGGGTTCAGAACCACTAATCTGAGGTCGGAGAAATTATTTTTTATATTATTTTATGGGTTATAGTATGTTTACATGGATGCATGAAAATTTTGATGAATTAATTTTAGCGATTGTGAGCTTAATTGCGAAAAAAGACTAAATTGCATAAAGGATAAAAGTTTTGTTTTACTAGAAAATGGTGTTAAATAACTAGAGAATCATAATTAGGGGTCTTTAAAGATCAAATAGACCCATTTTATAGGGGTTGCCGGCCATAGAGACAAAGAAAATAGAAAAGTCAAAATTAGGTGAAGTTGGTAACCTATTTTGACTAGAAATAAGATAGAATAAGACAAAAGGCTTCATCTTTTTACCATTCATCTTCTTCATCGAAAATATCAGCAAGAAAAGGGTTTTTGAAGCTTGAAACTTTCAGCCATTATGTTTTTTTATAAGTAAGTGATTTTAATGACTTTTCTTGATAATTTTTGTACTTTTGGGATCATTGTAGCTTAATTTAGCTAATGGAGGGACTGTTTTTCAATATGGTTGTGAGTTTAGGGTTTTTCCATGAAAGAATTTATGTTATGAGCTAAAACTTTATGGAAGAAAATGAGTTGTAGTTGTGAAATAAACAACTTTTGTGAAGTGATTTTCATGAAAACCCCTAAAAGGGACCATTTTGTAAAAGTTACAAAATAAGTAGTAAAGGTGTGAAATAATTGGATTTTTGAGTTGCAATAAGATTAAAATAGATTCGGTTAGGCTTGGTTAATGAGGAAATTTGATGAAAAATTGATTTACGAGCCTTGGGGCAAAATCGTAATTTTATGAAAGTCTAAGGGTAAAACGGTCATTTTGTCAAAATATGAATTATGAAATGTCTTGATTTATGTGATGATTAAATTAGTAAGTTTTATCATTTTACATCAAGAAATATGAAATCCGGACCTTGACCGGGGGAAGACCAAGCTAGTAGACTAATTCAATCTAGTTGCCCACTTTTTGTATACCGAGGTAAGTTCCACATAAATATTACAATTCTATTGTTATTATGCATTAGATTATTGATATTTTATGAAATGTGCGATTTTGTTAAGAATATGCATGATAAAATTTGATGTGGTGAAACTCTCGGTTGAACCGTAGGAATAGATCGGATATCCATGCCGTGATACTAGGGTTATGTGAGCCAGTGTAAGACCATGTTTGGAACATAGCATCGACATTTATATGAGAGCTAGTGTAAGACCATGTCTAGGACATGGCATCGGCCTCGATATATGAGCTAGTGTAAGACCATGTCTGAGACATGGCATCGACCTCAACATGGGAGCCAGTGTAAGACCATGTTTGGGAACATGGCATCGACATTTATATGAGAGCTAGTGTAAGACTATTTCTGGGACATGGCATCGGCCTTGATATGTGAGCCAGTATAAGACTATGTATGGAACATGGCATCGGCATTTATATGATAGGTAGTGTAAGATCATGTTTGAGACATGGCATCGGTCTCGTCATGTGGGCTAGTGTAAGACCATGTTTGGAACATGGCATCGGCACCGATATATGAGAGCTAATATAAGACCATGTGTAGGACATGGCAACGGCATCTTACCCTTTTATATAAGGCTTATCGGGTATCCATTTATTTTTCCAACTGGTTCAACGGGTAATTTAAAGATTATATCATGATTGAGAAAAGTTATGATTACGTTACAAGTGGTACAGGTACCTAAACGAAACTCATAAGAATAAGCTCAGGTTATGTATATGAATAGTAAGAATGAAATGAATAAGTTATGTCTATAGTCATTCGAGAATCTTGTGCAAGTGTATGATATGTTATGGGTATGATGTTACTTGGTAAAACGATGTTAACTATTTACTTGTAACTTACTAAGCTTTATGCTTACTTCCTCTCTTTTCTATTTTTCTTATAGTGCCGCCAAGGTAGTTCGGGAATTAAGGGACGTCGGAGGCATTGATCACACTATCACCTCAAGTTTTTGGTATATTTAGTTTAAATGTTTTGAGCGTGGCATGTATAGGGACTTGGTCTTTTTGTTTAGTGTCATGTTGGTTTAGCCACAAGTGTTGGCTCATATGGATGTGATAATCATTTTGTATAGGCTATTGATGTTGGCTAATATTGATTATTATTAAATGCATTTAATGAAAATTCTCATGGTTTGTGTTAATAAGTAGGAGATGTTGTATGTGATAGGAAATAGCTTGGAATTGATGTATGGATGCCTAGGTATTGGCTGATATGGTTATGTGTTTATATGGTATTAGTGGTGTTTTATGTTTTTGTAGGTGGGTGTAAGTAGAGGTGACAGAAAGGCTTGGTAAATAGTCTTGTTTTTGTCCACACGGGTAGACACACAAGCGTGTGTCTAGATCGTGTGTAACACATGGCCTACCTTATGGGCATGTGGTCCAGCCGTGTGTCCCCTGCACCTAAATTTGGCAAAACAGAATGCCCAGTAGTAACCACACGGGCGGAGACAAAGCCGTGTGTCTCAACCGTGTGGAGGACATGCCTAGTATACGGGCGTGTACCATGGCCGTGTGCCCCTAAAGGGTTGATGACGTTAGAAATAGAATGTCAAGGTTTTTGTACACAGGATGAGACACGGGTGTGTCATGGTCGTGTGAGGGACACTGGCCATGGACACGGGCATGTGCTAAGCCATGTGAAAACCCTTGTAGGTTCGAATAGAGAAATAAATTCTCACGGGCTAGGGACAGGGGTGTGTCCCGATATGTTCAGACTGTGTGAGCCACACGGGCCTTCAACATGGCCATGTTAAGAGACACATGGGTGTGTCGCCCTTTCACACAGGCGTGTGCCCCTGGTTGCATTGAATTTTTTCAAAGTTTTCAAAAGTGTTTGGTTTATTCCCGAACTATTTCCAAAGCGTGTTTTGGGCCTTGTAGGTCCATATTAAGGATGTTAAGAGGAAGTTTGAAAGTTTTAAATTTGAGCGAAGTTGTATGACCCGAAAATATTTGTATGTATGTGTTTAAGTCTAGTAACGCCTTGTACCCTGACCCAACTGGGATACGTGTAAGGGGTGTTACAATTTGGAGTAATTTTTTTTAAAAAAAGGTGTAGGCCTAATGGTTAACATGCCCATTTCCCCCTTTTCATACCCAAGTTTGAGTCGCTCTATTCCATTCAATTCCTCTCCATTTCCATTTGAATTCTTGTTTCCTTTTCGTAACCAAACATAATTTTTTCTTATTTCTCCCCCTTTTCTTTTCCATCCTTTTCTTTGTATAATATTTTCTCTCCATTGTTGAACTTTTTTTTTACTTCCGAATGAAAATCAATCCCGTAAAAATCGTATTTCCTACCAATTGTCTATTTTTCCAGTGATAGTGCTTATTTCTTTCATCCAAGTTAGTTTAGTTTAATCGTTTCAATTAGTAGAACTTGTGATTTTCAAAATAGTATCGATCCACAAATCAATTACTCAATCTTTATCAATTCTTACCGAAATCTTTCATTAATCTTGATGAGTCTTGATATCCAATGTTAACTCGAGCATAAATATCGTTTGAAGGACTCGTTTTAGGTACATCGGATCATATTTGAGCATGAAGGACGTTGCTCAGGCTTCTAGTGAAAGGTGTGTGTTATTTTACAAGCAAATTGGTGCAAACTGTGCCTAGGATTCGGGCCACACTATTTGCCACACGGGTGTGTAGACCACACATACCCTCACACGCCTATGTACCTCTGAAACCATAAAATAGTTCGAATCTCACATGACCCAGAACTTTTCACATGGCTTGCCACACTGCAGTATCTCCCTTCCAGAACTTTTCACATGGCTTGCCACACTACAGTATCTCCCTTACAGCTTAATTTTGCAATTTCCACACAACTATAGTCTGTTTCACATCTTGGCCATACGACTGTGTAACCCCTCTACACAACCTATAACATCTACACAGCCGTGTGTCCCTTATTTATAGGTTTGTCCAAAAATTTGTGTTATGTGCAGTTTAGTCCATGGATATTCCCAAAACTGTTTGTAGTTTTTTCTTTTCTTTTTTTAATTGTGTCCCTGATAATATGAATAATGTTAAAATCTATGATCTGAATGACTAATTTATTAATATTATATATATGTATGATATGTGAGTAATATATATGCCTGTTGCATCTATATTTCTAATTGTACATTCAACATGCCTTATGATATCGTTAAAGTGAACCCATAAAAAGCATATGTTTTGCTACTGTATTGATTAGTTGAAAGCATACATATTGCTGCCATATCGGTCTGTTATAAGCATATTATTCGCTATCGTTTGATCTATTAAAAGCATGCTATATTGTATTTCATGGGGCAGGATGCCTTAAAAGGAAGAAATTCTGGAAGATTAATAATCTACAACACTGGTGGTTCATCCAACCACATTCTAGTAGCTCTCATATTCAAATATGTTGTGCATTCACAACCATCTGGCAGTGCATTAACCTGCAACTTTGTGGTTTATCCACAACTCGGTGTTTAGGGATGGATGAGTTCTGGGGAACTCCTATAATGGTGTGTAGCAGTAGGGTAGGATATTTCTGTTAAACTAAAATTTTATTGCATTCATAAAGCATGTGTATACAATTCTGAGATTTTTGAAATGATATATGTATTTATACATTATTAGCTAAACTGATATACTAATATTCTGAAACTGCTATTGTGAATTATTTTATGCGATGTGTTTTTGTATCTTAATCGGTTGCACTAATTTTCTCATGATGGAACTCACACTGAGCTTCATAGGTCACCCCCTTTTATTTCTATCTGTACAAATAACTCATTAGGTTAGGACATGGATACGACATCTGGAGGGTCTCGGCTCGGCTTTATTTTTATTAAAATATTTTATACTTATTATTTGATATTTTTATTATTTAGAGACTATAATTGCTTTAAATATCGATTTGTGGCTTAAGACTTAAGATTTGGGTCTAAAGAGCATGCAAGATACTTAATTTAATTCTAAGATGTAGAAATTTGGTTTTTAATGAATTATGCATAAAACCTGTATTGTGTTAAATTTAAAACTAAGTTGAATGTCATTTTTCCACTACTATATTTTAGTTAAAGTTGTAGGTAATAAATAAATGGAAAGATAACTATGTTTTTTTAAAAGTAGGCATCATTACATGTGAAAGTTAAACTAAATCGGTTTTTGATAATTCGTAAATTGTTTTGAAAAATTGACTAAATTTTTTACTATAATAAACAAATGTTTAATATGATTGTTTTATAAATTCCTACAAATTTACTAGGTCATTTTAATAATTAATATAATCTTTCGAATTTAAACTTAACGTTTAGATTAAATTGAGGAGATTACATACAAAATTATTTATCAAATGAGTCTTATGGTAAATTTGAGTACTCAGCCAAGTTCACATTTAGTTAAATAATTTAGCTCATATTAAGCATGATCGATTCCAAATTTCAACTAACTAAAATGTTATTTTAAAGATCATTCCAAAACAAAATCGTAGACAAACCTTCTTTATCAACGTGGCTATCAATTCGGTATCAGTAGTTATATATCATTGTCATGAACAACATTTAATTGACATAATTTAGCACGTGAAGATTTCCAAATGTCATAATTCAAGAATTTTACTTTATCTTTAAATTATTTATATTCATAAAATAAGGTTAGACAATGGTCCAACTAGCCAGAATCTTTTCTAATATCCATCTAATCAATTTAATTTGATTAAGAATGTTGTTTAGACATAAAATGAAGTGGATTTCTTTTAGATAAAAATCAAGTGGATTAATTGCTAAACATTTACACATTTTCCCAAAATTAATTATATAATAAGCTTACAATCCAAAAATTTAAATCAATACTTATTCTAACTGATATTATAAGTTGTTCAAGGAGATAAAAGCAACGAGTTAATTGTGACTTTAGAAATAGGGTGATTTTAAAAATATATATATTTTTTCATTATCTAATCTTTAAAAGTTATATAATAGTCACTAACATTGTAAAATTGTTACATTTTTGTCACTTGACTATTAACTTCCATTAAAAAAAGCAAAGTTACACCTTAATTCAAAGTACTAATAGCTAATTTGGTCCGTGATCCATAGTTAAAAAAATTATTTTAACATTTTTAAAATTTTCTTAACAATACTTTTTAAAAAAATTATAAAAAATCCTAAGTATAAATAGAAAATTCATATAAAAATCAATCTCATCAAAACAAAAAATTTTGTAACTAATTTTTCCACATTCAATCTCATAAAAAACCAACCTCTGAACTTTCATAAAAAAAAATTAAATACCTGTTCATTTTGATCCTACTCGTTTTCTTCATTTGTTTTGTTATTTTATGCTCTCTTCATTTTCATCTTTTGTTGCCCTTTTTTTCTTCTTTTTTCATGGAGATTGGCGTTGGCTCTGTTCTTTTCAAATCATTAGAAATAATATGTGTGTATGTGTATGTATTTTATTTATAGTTGAAAGTAAAATCTTGACTTGAAATTTGAGAGAAGAAATGGTGGGCTTGGAGAAGAAGTAAAAGAGCACTTTGTATTATAAATTTTAAAATTCCAAAATTTGAAAACTGAAAGTTAGTCAAAAACCCAATCAATCAAGTAACTAGAGTTACAGAAAAGAAATAACGAGCTTAAAATAATAGGGTACTTTGTACTATATATTAAAAGGAAAAAAATCTCAATTTTTAAAAAATTGAAACATACCAAAAAATACAGAAAATATAATAGAACATTTTGCTCTTCTTTCTTTCCCTATTATTCCTTAATTTTTTACCTTTTTATCATAATTATCAAGAAAATTTTGGAGATAGGTTGTTGATGGTAGAAGTTTTTACGATTCTCAAGAATGGAAGCACAATTGAGCCTAAATTTTGTTTCTTGAAAACTCGAGCAACAACAATCGGTCTACTAGTGGAATCTGAATCTTGCATTGAATTATATTTTGCATTCTACTAGTGGAATCTGAATCTTGCATTGAGTTATATTTTGCCAGGGCTTTTAGGCTTTGAGAAAAAATAAAATTTACGAAGCAATTTTTAGGTAAAATAATATGAAGTTTTTGATATGATTGAATGTGTTCATCAACTGTGAAAAAAAGAGAATAAAATCCTAAATTGGATAGAAAACAAGCCCCTTAAATGTAGAATTGACCTGAATTGACTACTACATTTGACGGCAGGTCTAACATCCCTGCACTTAAGTCTTTTCTTGTCCTCAAGCAAACTACCCAAAATAAAATAAAAACTAAAACTGAAAACAAGAAATAAACATGAAAAAAGAAATGTACTTGAGTCGACTTGATATACAAGATTGGGTTGGAGCATTGACACTAGGAAGATTTTCTTAAATATATAATTGTAGCTAGAAATTTAAACAATCCAAAGTTATTTACACCTAAATAGTTTAGTTCAATCAATTACAAAGTAAACAAGTCAAACAAAATTAAATATATAGTTCCATCAAAATGTATATATGAATATAGTATTTATTTTGCAAAGTATAGTTAGTTCAACTATTTTTTTCTACTCAATTTATTTTTATCCATGCTTTGAATTCTAATTCAGTAATATTTCCTCGATAAGCCCTTATGATTTTTTTTATTTTGTTTGTGTCAATACAATCAAGATTTTTCTCAGAAACTTTTTATAACGGTTATACTAGTCATACTGCACCATTTCAATAATCATGGATTTTACCGAGTATTTTCTTTTTAATTTGAAGATCCTATATTTCTACAAATCTATTCATATTTACCTTTAACACTTGGTATATTTAATATTTTTTCCTATTTACAGTCTAATAAACTGAACTAATTAGTCCAAATATAAACAACCTAAATTATTTAATTTTAGGCTAGATTTACAATTTAAACAAATAACTTAGGTATATGCTCCTAACCAGTCACTTGTAGCTCAAAGAAAGCATTCAAATAAAACCTTAAAACAAAAGAAAGAAAATAAAATACTAAACAGAAAATTTTAAAAATTTTCCTAAGTCACCCACACTTTATTCAGCACTTTATCCCTAATGTGCAATAAAAATATAAAGGAAAGAGGTTACTCGATTGGCATGATACATGCAACTCAATTGGTGGGGCTACTCCACCTTTTGTTTTTTGCTCGCAATGATAATGTCGTCACAAATTGTGAGGTTCCTATAAAGAAAAATAAAAATACACATATATATATAGAAAATAATAAATCCTAACTATTTAAAAACTAAAAAAAAATTGAAAATCATCCCTAGAAATAAAAATAGAGTACAAAATCCAAATATTAAAATAAAAATGTTCGGAGTCAGTAGGTATTAGGATCTGGCTCCTCCACTAGCTTCCAAATTCTCCTCTTCTTCTACTTGACATGATCGTCTTTATTGTTTTCATTCAGAGTCGATACACGATTTTTTTGCTTCCTTGTTGTTGATTCCTTCAGGTTATTAACTTTAGTAGTGTTGCCTTGCATTGTAGTATGCCTACCGCTCGATGTTGATCTATTAATTATGCTCCTCATTTGGTTTGCCTCATTTACATTCACGGTTGTGTTGTTGAATGTTTGTAGGTATGGTGCTATCAATGAATGAGTTTTTATGTCATACCTTCTCGCATAGTGCTCCAATTGGCTTGATGTAGAGAATACCATCCATTTGAAAGTCTTTGATTCCATATTTCTTAGCTACTCTGATTGCCAACTTTCCACGTTCTTGGTTGCATGTAGCTTGATATTCCAAGTGTTGTTGTATACGCACGATCGTTTCTTCCAATGTATGCTTCTGTGGCTGTGATACACTACTTCTTGCTTATTTTTTGTCCATATTTGGTTTGAATGGGTCAGAGTTTTCATATGTGCTTTGTCTTGTTTCCATTCGGTGTTATTTGACAAATAATTGATTTACGCTTGGTAGGGGAAGTCAACTATACTCGAAAGGATAATTGATATTGGTGGCTTGGAGGGTATTGGTTGATAAAAACATTATATAGAGTTGTTATAGGGTTGGATTTTCTGTGCAAACTTGGTAAATACCTTCGAAGGTCACGTAGAAACATAATCAGAAAGTTTCCAAAAATGACTTATGCGCCACACCATAGAGAGGCCATGGTGAAACACGATGTTACTTGTTTTCCTATTTACATTGAATTCACAGCTATTGTCGCACCATAGGTAGGATGTGGCTGGAAACACCTTCAATTTGGACTCTCTAAGACTTGTAGATGGTGCTTGATTGTCCGTACTTGCACCCTAATAACGTTAAGCTCCTCCATTGTCATCGAAAACTTGGTTTCTTCTAATTTTGACATCAAATAATCGTCTAATTCCTAATTCTAATCAATAAAAAATAATAATATATACTATGTACAAACTAATTAAGTTTGATTGTGCTACTGGACTTGTCTGGCAATTTCTTGAACTTCACCATTCACTTTAGCTGGCGGTCTCGCCCGTCTTAACTCTTCCAATTGTTCTTTCTTCCACTAGAGTTGACCATTTTTCCCGTTCTCTTATCTTATAAGTACCTACACATGCAAAACTCGTGAATTGCCTCCGATCAAGGCCGTTAATGATTCAATTAAATAATGCGTAACATTCTTCCCTGAATAACTCCTAACTTTGGGAATTGTAGCCACGTTTAAACACTTATAGTTCATCATCGATTTTTATAATAAGCTCGTTTCACTCAAGGTCAATTATTGATTTGGAATTGGCCAGAAATGGCTTAGCTAATAGAATGGGGATTTTTTTTATCTTTCTTACAGTAAAAAACTACAAAATTGACGAGAATATGAATCCCCATACCTTGACCAATGTATCCTCAAGCACATATTTTGGGTGCATCAAAGATCCATCAGATAATTGTATTATTATCAATATGTTTTTCAACTTCCCGAGTCTGAGTTTCCAATAGATCGATAGGGGTATCAATTTTTTAGTAGCCCCTAAATCGCAAAGGGCTTTGCTATAATATTGATCCCCTATCCCAATTAAGATCGTAAAGCTACTTGAATTTTTTAATTTTGAGGGTATCTTCGTTATGTTATGAGTTGAGATTACCATATTAGGCACCGATATGGCTACCTACTTGATCGACTTATGGTGCTCTGTTTCTTCCTCCTTCGTGGGTTCATCAACATCTTGTAGAATTTTCTCCTTTTCATAGATGAGTTTGCTTGGAGACTTAAATTCCTTATTTGATCGCAACATGATCGCCTTTACATGCTCTTTCCCAACCCTCCGAGGGTTATTCTCTGTATTTCTTGGGGTGTTATGGGCACTTTGTTTTTGGAACATTGCCATTAAATTTGACTCATTTGGTCACAGAGGTTGTCCATCTGGGACTCGATTCATCCCTATGTTGGTTAGACTTGTCAAATATAGGTATTCATTATTTTATTCTCCCCATCTAGTTGATCTAATCTTTAACCACACACAACATGGTCATTCCCCATAGTACGTTGTTGCAACGGTGGAGATTGGTAAGGAGGATTTTGTCAAGTTTGGGCATGATTTGCACCTCCTTGATTACCTTCTCACTTGAAATTTGGATGATCCCTCCAACCAGGATTATAAGTATTTGAATAAGTATTTAACCCTTATTATTTACATATTTTTCTTCCTCCGATTGGTTCTCCAATTGTGCCTCTGCTCTCGTCGACTTGACGGCTGTCTCCAAACAATTAAGCTTTTCAAGAATTCTTTGGAATATATCGTTGTCATTTTTTTCCTTTACAGCTTTCACCATTGGTGGCTTGGATTGTGTAACTCCCCACACCCGTACCCTATGCCGGGACGGAATACAAGGCGTTACCTACCTTGAACTCATACATTCCTATGTTTCTGAATCATCAAAACTTGGTCAAATTTAAAACTTTGTCGAAACTTCTTCAATATGGCCTACGAGACTTCAAACATTAATTTAAAAACCAATTGGAACCAATTCGGCTCCTTCAACAAAATCTTAAAAATAACACTAGACACAGGGGCACACGTCCGTGTGGAAGGGGCAACACGCTCATGTGACCATTTCGACATGGTCGTGCTATTGGCTCGTGTGGCTCACACGGCTAAAGCATACAGGGACACACCCGTGTCCTTTACCCGTGTGGAATTAATTTCAATTTCGAACCTATAAGGGTTTTCATACGGCCTGGCACATGCCAATGTCTATAGCCTGTGTCCCACACATGGCCATGACACGTCCGTGTCTTAGCCCGTATGTAAAAACCTGGACATTTTGTTTCTGACGTTAGTAATTTTTAAGGGTCACACGACCAAGGCACATGCCCGTGTGCTAGCCCATTTCCTTCACACGGCTAAGACACACGGCCGAGTCTCTACCCATGTGTTTACTACTATGCATACTGACATGCAAATTTTATGTGCAGGGGACTCATGGCCGGGTCGCATGCCCGTGGGGCATACCGTGTATCACACACGGCCTAGACACACGCCCGTGTATCTACCTCTGTAGGAAAAAATAAGGCTATCTACCAAGCCTCTTTGTCACCCTTACTCACATAACCTACACAAAATCAATCAACACCAATACAAGAATGATCCACATAACTAAGCAGCCACAATAGACAACATTTCACATATGCAATATAATCATCCATGAAAATAACATCTTTCATGTATATATAACAAAATGAATATTAACCCCCATTCAAGGCTTTATAAAAAATAAAGGGTTTTAGCCCAAGCCAACACATTTGGCAAATTCCCAATGACACAAAACATTAAAGCCTAAGCCCTATACATGCCATACTCAAAACAAGTAATCTAACTATACCAGTGCTTCGGCTTATAATGTGATTGTTGGCTCCGACGTCCGTTGGTCCTCGAGCTATTTAGGCGGCACTATAAGAAAATGGAAAAGAATAGGGTAAGCATAAAGCTTTGTAAGTTGCATGTAATAATATAACAACAACTTTTCCATTCGTCATCATACTCATAGTACTTAAGTAGGCATAAGCACAACTTACTCATCACTAGCCAATACATTTCACATAGCATATATTGAGATCACATCTTATACATTTCCAAATAGGTACCTGTACCACTCACAATATGGTTATACTTTCCTTGTTTAACTTAACCTATGACTCATCCCATTGAACCATTTAGAATGCTATCGGATATTCATTAAGCTTCAAACATAGTGTATAATGTCGATGCCATGTCCCAGACATGGTCTTACACTGGCTCACACGTCAAGTCGATGTCATGTCCCAGACATGGTCTTACACTGAATTTAACATATCCATGCCGATGCCACGTCCTAGACATGGTTTTACACTGACACATCTTGTAGCCAATGCATGTCCCAGACATGTCTTACATTGGCTTACATCTCAAGGCCGATGCATGTCCTAGACATGTCTTACACTAGCTCTCGTTTCAATATCGATGCCATGTCCCAGACATGGACTTACACTAGCTCTCGTAATGTGGTTGATGAATGTCCTAGACATGTCTTACACTAGCACACAATTAACCCGAATGTCATGGCATGAGTATCCGATTTGTTCCTAAGGTTCACTCGGAAGTTCTACTATCCCAAGATTCATCATACATGATCATTTCCACAAACAAGCAATTTATGCTATATCGATTCAAATACATATAATAACAATGTAATTGTATTAATTACATACAACTTACCTTGATATAAAAAATGTAGGCTACTCGTTCGGCTTAGTCCACTTGCTTTGCTTTTCCTTGCTCTAGGCCCAGATTTTGCAATTCTTTCTCTATAATGATAAAAATTCACAAATTTAAGCATTTTAATGATCTAGGTACTCAAGAATTTATAATTGGGAAAAATAACCATTTTACCCCTATACTTTTCCAAAATGACCATTTTACCCCTAGGTCCGCAAAATAGATTTTTATCAAATTTCTTCATATCTTAAGCCTAGACGAACCCTTTTTACTCTTATAGAAACCCAAAATTTCCATTATTTCTCACATCTATCATCTAATTTTCAACTTATGCAAAAGGGTCCTTAGTTAAGGTTTCCTTGAAAACTACTTTACAAAACTTGTTTATTACACAACAATAACACATATTCTTCCATAAAATTTCAGAAAACAACATGTTTACTATCATGGAAAAACCCTAAACTTTCAACCATTTAGCAAAATAGTCCCCTCATTTGAAAGCTCAAGCTACAAGGGGTCCAAAAATACAAAAATTGTCAAGAAAAACTATCAAAATCACTTACTTGTGAAGGTAAAGAGTGGCTGAAATTTTTCAAGCTTCTAAACCCCTATTTTTTATGGTATTTTTTGTGGTGAAGAAGGTGAGAAAAAGATAACACCTTTTTTTCTTTATTTTATTTCCTTTTTGGTCAAATAATTTACCAAATTTCTACCTAATTTTAACTTTCTCCATCTTTTGTCTCCTATAGCCAGCCATCACTTATCCAAGGGTCTATTTGTCCTTTAAAGACCCCCAATTTTGGTTCGCTAGCTATTTAATACCCTTAGCTATCAAAATAGGACTTTTGCACTTTATGCGATTTAGTCTTTTTTCACAATTAAACATGAAATCACTAAAATTAACTCACCAAAATTTTTGTACTCTCATATAATCATGCCATGACACATAAAATAATATTAAAAATAATTTCTCCACCCTTGAATCAGTGGTCCCGAAACGACTGTTCCGACTAAGCCTAAAATCGGGTTGTTACAGATTGGTACATGAATCTCTTATTAGGCCAGGTGTACTAATTCATGACTATACCCTCAATGATTTTATAGGCTCATTCATACGTATGGAACATGAGGGATCCGTCGGATGCTCTGTCTAGGTTAGATATAATGTGTCTATCAACACTATTGTAGAATATTTGGATCTGGAGCCATGCTTGCAATCTATGATGTGGGCACTCCTTATCATCGTCTTGAATCTTTCTTACACCTCGTATAGGACTGACCTTCAAATTTTTTAAAATTGGTGATTTCTCACCTCAATTGAATGGTTCGACTAATTTGGAAAAATTTATGGAGTAAATTTTTCACTAAGTCGTTCCATGTTGTAATGGTTACCGATTCTAGAGAATCAAACCAATTAGTTGCTTTGTCGCATAAGGAGAATGAGAATAACCGTAGATACAACATTATCAGATACCTCATTATATTTGAAAGTGTCACATAGTTGAACAAACCGCTTCAAGTGTTGATTTGGGTTTTCAACCATATTCCCTTTGAAGTGAAGTGTATTTTGGATCATTTGGATAGTGGCCGTCTTTATTTTGAAATTATTAGTGTTGTGCAGAAGCGTGTAAAAGAGTAAAATTATTGTACTAAAAAATTACACTAAGTTCAATTCCCAGGAAAGAGAGGTGGATCACAAGGATCGCTTAAGTACTAGGTCTTTCCTAGCTAGAATATCCCTTTATCGTAATTTAATAGCACAATAAATCACTACAATCACACTCACAAAATATGCAAAATAATACAATAAAAAATACTAGAATTTTAACGAGGTTCAACAAATTTTGCCTACGTCCTCGAGCACTACCAAATATATTTCACTGCAAAATACAAGTGAACATTTACAAAGAGAGAGAAAAATACCTTAAGTAGAGAATGGCAAATGTGGGTTGATAAAAAATGAGAAATGGTTAGGCCTATTTATAGTGGAGGTTCAGGGATCAACTAGCAAAGTCACTATACAATTAGGGATCAAAATTTGCAATTATCTCATGCCAAATCTTAATCCCACTCTTGGTGCCTTAAATCTTAGATTTCTAGTGCTAACATTTTGATACCCATATCTTTGTCTTTCCAAAATATGAATGATTGCCAATAATCTCCACCTTGAATATTTGATTAGGATAATCTTATCTTCACTCAGTTCTTTCTGCCTTTGTCAACAATATTGATAGTGCCTTCTTCAACTGTTAAACTTGCAGGATATTGATCAAGTTCAAAAAAATGTTCGAACTTGGTTGTTGTTAACACCTTGGTTATCATATCTACTAGAGTATCTACAGTCTTAATCTTCTGAAGATGAATTTTCCCTTTATCAATAATTTCCCGCACAAAATGGAATCGTACGTTGATATACTTTGTACGTGCATGATAGACTTGATTCTTTGCTAAATGAATAGCACTTTAACTATCACAATACACATTAATATGCTTCTGAACCAATCCCAAGGTTTTAACCATACCTTGTAACGAAATATCTTCCTTTACAGCCTCTGTTACAGCTATGTATTCGGCTTCTGTAGTTGAAAATGCAACTGTAGACTGCAGTGTAGACTTCCAACTTATTGGTCCTCAGTTGATTGATCTTCATTTATCCAAATTGCCGGTATAGTCAGGATCAACGTACCTAATAACACATTTACCAAGTGTAGTATCCTACTTAAACAGTAATCCAACATCCATGGTCTTCTGAATATACCGTAGAATCCATTTCACAGCTTGCCAATGTCCTTTTCTAGGATTATGCATATATCTGCTCACTATACTAACTGCCTGTGAAATGTCAAGTCTTGTACACACCATTGCATACATCAAGCTACCTATTGCATTAGAATACGAAACTTGTAACATGTATTCTTGTTCCATAGTCGTTAAAGGAGATAGTTGTGCAGAAAGCTTGAAATGAGAAGCCAACGGGTACTTACAGGTTTTGTTTGCTTGTTCATGCCAAACCGCTGTAGTTCTTTCTTCAAATATTTCTTCTGAGACAGGCTAACTCTACTATGAGCTCTATCTCTACATATTTCTATGCCAAAAATCTTCTTAGCTTCACCTAGATCTTTCATCTCAAACTCAAGGTTGAGTTGAGTCTTCAATCTCTCAATTTCAACTTTATTCTTAGATGCTATCAACATATCGTCAACATATAAGAGCAAGCATATGAAAACTCCTTCTTGTAGCTTCTGAAAATACATGCAATGATCAAATTTACTTCTTGTGTACCTTTGCCCTTTCATGAACTGATCAAATCGCTTGTACCACTGCCTCGGAGATTGTTTCAATCCATAAAGTGACATTGTCAGTTTGCAAACTGAATTTTCTTTATCAGCAACCTTGAATCCATCTGGCTGAGTCATATAGATTTCCTCTTCCAAATCACTGTGTAAAAACACGGTCTTCACATCAGGCTAAACTAGTTCAAGATCATATTGCGCAACCAGGGCTAGCAAAATCTAAATAGACGAATGTTTCACAACTGGAGAAAACACTTTATTGTAGTCTATTCCTTCTTTTTGAGCATAACTCTTTGCTACCAATCTAGCCTTGTATCGAATTTCATTTTTACCCAGAAATCCTTCCTTCTTTGCATATACCCATGTACATCCAATTGCCTTCTTTCCTTTGGGTAGTGTCACCAACTCCCAAGCCCTATTTTTATGAAGAGACTACATTTCTTCATTCATAGCTTGCTTCCACTTTACACCATCAGGGTTACTTTTTGCTTCTGTGTAAGTAGAAAGAACATCATCATCTGCAATTGGAAGTGCATAGGCCACCATATCATCAAAGTGAGCAAGCATACAAATCTTTCTTCTTGGCCTTCTATATGCAATTGAATCTTGTTGCTGTAGAAGTTCTTGGGTCGAAACTTCTTCATCATTTATTCCTTCAATATTAGCTGGATCATCGTTAACCTTTTTAAGCTCCACCTGCTACAAAGTACTACTGGTTTTGTCATCCTTTTGTGAATCTTTGTTCTTCATCATGGTTGATCCATCAAAAGTCACATCTCTACTAAAAACAATCTTCTTTGTATCAGGACACCAGAGACGATATCTTTTTACTCCACCAGTTATACCCAAGAATAATGCTTTCTTTGCTCTTGGGTCTAACTTAGATTCTTTTACATGATAATATGCAGTGGAACCAAAAACATGTAAAGAATCATAATCAGTAGCAGATTTACCAGCCCATATCTCTATAAGAGTTTTTGCATTTATTGCAGCTGATGGCAAATGGCTAATTAGATGGCATGCATATGTAACTGCCCCAGCCTAAAATTCCTTGCCCAATCCAACATTGGACAACATACATCAAACTTTCTCCAGTATAGTCTGATTCATACATTTTGCCACCCCATTCTGCTGTGGTGTATCCCGAACAGTGAAGTGTCACACAATGCCATCATCTTGACATACTTGTAGAAATGGATCATTCTTGTACTCCGTGCCATTATCTGATCGAAGTCGTTTGACCTTTCAACCAGTCTGAGTCTCCACAATCTTCTTCCATTTTAGAAATGCATCTAAAACTTCACTTTTTCTTTTCATTAGCGTACTTTTCTTGAATAATCATCAACAAAAGCAACAAAATAGTGCATACCTCCCAAATAAGCCACTTTGGTAAGTCCCCACACATTACTGTGAACGTAGTCAAGAATTCCTTTCATATTGTGAATTGCTGAACCAGATTTTACCCTTGTTTGCTTGCGCAGAACACAATGTTCACAGAATTCCAATTTACAAGAATTTGCACCTTTCAACAAGCCTTGCTTTGCCAAATTTTGCAAAGCTTTTTCACCAGCATATCCGAATCACATATGCCATAACCTGGTAGCCTCTGAATCTGCATCTTTTGAAGAAACTGTTGATGTTGATCCAATAACTATACTTCTATTTAAATAGTATAGGTTATTCCTTCTTGTACGTTTCATCACCGTCAATACCCCGACTACTACCTTTAGTAATCCATCTCTCAAAGTGATTGTGAGCCCTTTAGATTTTAGGACCCCAAATGAGATGAGATTTTTCTTCAAGCTAAGTATGTAGCGAACATCTGTCCAGACTTGGATTGAGGCGTCGTGATTCTTCAGTTGGATTGAACATACTCCCATTGTCTTACAAGCGCTGTCATTGCCCATAAAAACAACTCCACCTTTTAGTTCTTTAAGACTAGAAAACCAGTCTTTATTAGGACACATATGGTAAGTATATCTTGAATCCAAAATCCACTCATCTGTATGACATGCCATTTCCATGCCAACCAAGCTAAAGTCTGACTCCTTATCATGCTCTGCTACACATGCATTAGAAATAGCCTTGCCCTTTTGTAACTTAGGACAATTCTTTTTCCAATGCCCTTTCTCATGACAAAAAGCACATTCATCTTTGGTAGGCCTCTCTTTGGACTTTCCCCTTCTACCAGGTTTGTTACCGTGTGAACGACCTCTTACTGTTAAAACTTCTGCATTTGTATCTCTATGATGCTTTTTATCTTTCTTTCGAGTCTCAGATCTATACAACGTACTAAAAATTGTATCAAATGTGATCGTATCCTTCCCATGAAGCAATATGGTGGTAATGGATCATATTCATCAGGAAGGGAATTCAACAACAATAATGCCTTGTCTTCATCTTCAAATTTCTCATCCAAATTTAGCAAGTTTGCTAAAATTTTATTGAATGAGTTCACATGGTCATTCATCGACATATCGAGTGCATACGTGAATCGATAAAGTTTTTTTTTCATATAAAGCCTATTTTCAAGACTTTTTGTTAGAAACTTTTCTTCCAGTGTATCCCACAACTTCTTTGCTGATGTCTCCCTCATGACAGAGTACTTCTGCTCTTTGGCCAAACATAGGAGAATTGTACCACACGCCTATCTATTGATCTTGGCCCACTCCTTGTCATCTATCTTGTTAGGTTTTTCTTTAAGGGCTATATCCAACTCTTGCTGACATAAGACATCCAAGATCTCACATTGTCACATACCAAAATTATTGGTACCATCAAATTTCTCTACTTCAAATTTTGCATTGGTCACAGTAGTCTTTGCTGATGACGATGCCTTTGCCATTTTTCTCCTCAATCCCAACTACTGTATATGTGAACAGTACCGTTAATGTGAATAGTGCCATGGATGAAAAATATCGTATACGCAAAAAGTATCATAAATGATTGTATTTCCCAAGTACGAATCTAGCTCGGATACCAATTGTTGTGTGGAAGCGTGTAAAAGAGTAAAATTATCGTACTAAAAAATTACACTAAGTTCAATTCCGAGGAAAGAGAGGTGGATCACAAGGATCGCTTAAGTACTAGGTCTTTCCTAGCCAGAATATCCCTCTATCGTAATTTAATAGCACAATAAATCACTAGAATCACACTCACGAAATATGCAAAATAATACAGTAAAGAACACTAGAATTTTAACGAGGTTCAGCAAATTTTGACTACGTCCTCGAGCACTACCAAATATATTTCACTCCAAAATACAAGTGAATATTTACAAAGAGAGAGAAAAATGCCTTAAGTAGAGAATGGCAAATGTGGGTTGATAAAAAATGAGAAATGGTTAGGCCTATTTATAGTGGAGGTTCAGGGATCAACTAGCAAAGTCACTATACAATTAGGGACCAAAATTTGCAATTATCTCATGCCAAATCTCAATCCCACTCTTGGTGCCTTAAATCTCAAATTTCTAGTGCCAACATTTTGATACTCATATCTTTGTCTTTCCAAAATATGAATGATTGCCAATAATTAGAATTAATCATCAACCATTCTATGCTTCCTTACACTGCATCTAGTGTAGGTAGGGCGTAGTCACGCAATGTCTATTGAGCCATTGGGGCTTCTTCTTAATTATTTCCATGTTGCTCTCGTGGATCTTCTAATAATGGGTTTTCCCGAGGTAAATTAATTATCGTGATTGGATCATTATTCATCACTTGAAGGTTGTGCCTATGTAGTTGCTCAGATCTATGTATGGTTCAATTGGAGTACTGGAGCTTCAGGTCATGCACGACTTGAAAAGGAGTACAAAAAATAAAAATAAAAATAAATACACAAAAATTAAAAATCATATCCATAGGTCCTAACGTTCCTTCTTATCTTATTAATTGTATTTCTTTTTCAAAATTTAATGCCGAAACCTCCCCGGCAATAGCACCAACAACTTGACCGCCTATGAACATGTTATTTGTAATGCCTTTATACCCCACTTGATTTATCTAACCCAGATATAATATGTCACAACGCCAAAAATACTTAACAAAAATTGTACAATAGGGAAACCCAAGCTGATCATACTTCTTATTTGTTTATATTCTCTCTAAGTCAAAAGATTTTGAAAGAGGCGTTTACTAAATACAACAGATTCTCGAAACTAGTTTAATATATTACAACTTCAAAATTTGTTACAACCCAATTAATCATTTTGCAGAGTAATGTCGCCATATATATCCAAAAATACCCCTCTGTATGCATAATATCGCTCTTCGAACTGTCACCTTGGCATATCCTAGCTTTGTCCCTCTTGGCGCACAAGTTCAATTCTAAGATCCTGCATAACAAATAAACACCTTTAAGTTCAATAAAACTTAGTGAATCTCAACCATTATAACCTTTAAACGGTGTTGTTAAATTCCTTGACTTAAAAATTTTGGACTTCCTTTCAGACTTTGGAGGATATTTTGTTGATTCCTGGCAGATAACTATACGCCAACCTCTAACTTAACCACCTTATATGCATTCCACTCGACTGGTGAATCACAGACTTCCCACTTTATAGCGGCTCCTATTTCACAACTACTTGGAGATAGTAGTTGGATACATTTCTCAAAATGATATGCATACAGGCTTAACTCTCGATGGATTCTTATACTAGCTTTGGCAATTGTCAGAATGCCAGTTACATCGTATCTTCAAGTCGACCTAGACAATGGACTTGGTTTGATTAAGGCAATATTTAGAACATCCATTAGATTCCCAAATAACATGGATATAACATGAGCATTCCTAAGTTTCGGGTACAGTTACTTGTACCCATAATTCTAGATATGCCAAGTTCCCTATCCTGGCAGGTTACTGTGGTGGATTCATTAGTCGGTTATACTGTCGAAAACCCTTTCAAAAAATGCCACAAAGGCATACCCAGATCTCGTTACAAAGGCAGACTAACATCTTGCACTTAGGCATTGCAAAATTCACCATACAGACTTTCCAGATAACACGCCACAAGGGCTTTACACATAATTTTCCATAAAAGCCTTACAAATAATTCTCCACAAAGGCTAGGTTTGGTTTTATACCAAGGAAACACATAAAACTATCATGTTTGGAGATATTGATTTGCCAAAACTTAATATTGCATGAGGTTTTCCCATCATCGCCTTGGGACACGCAGAAACCCTCGTAGACAAATGTAGTTCATCCGTCATTTCCAGATATATTCCATACTGCCATGTTCTCATGTTTATTGTCCCAAAGGACCTCTGTTTAGGGTCTTGACAGGCTATAGTCTCGCCATATTGCCTTCCGTTTTTACTGTCCCAGCGGACATCGCCTAAGCTCTATCGAGGGGCCCATTATCATATCACATATTTTCTCGATACTCTTCCCAATCCAGTTTATCACCCACCATACTTTTTCATGCATCACTCAATTAACATAATGGACACATTTACACATATTTCACTCATACATGCTTATCACATGTTGTCAATTTCACACAGCACATGGTGCACTTCAGTACATATATACAGATGTTTCATAAAAAACACACAAACATACATACATATTGCAGCACCTCAAGAAGATATGCTCATCTATATAGACATAAACTATGCAAAGAATCATTATAAGATAATGTGCAAGAGACGGGTCTAAAGACTCACCAAAGGCCTACCTATACCTTGGCCTAGAACTTCTATTTCAATTGTTCTTCCCAAACCAACAGCAGTAACTACTTATAAGAATAAGGAGTTTCCATTAAAATCCTCATTACAGATAATTTATTAATGTTTCAACTGAATTCGGCCCCTATACAGGGCCTTCTTGTAATATCCCTAAATTGGGTCTAATAGTTTCAGGTATATTTTTCGAGTTTCAAGTGTGAAACTAGGAATTTATAGGGTTTCTAGTAATTTTTAATTTCATTTAGGTGGTTAATTTCATCTTAAATCAATTAAACAATAATACAAAAAATTAAAAATAATATTTTTGAGAAATTAATTTTAAAAAATTTAAATAATTATTAGTGAAAATAATCACTTTGGGCTGAAAAAGAATTTTAAAATAATTTTAATTGGGGGTAATTTGAGTAGAATTTAAATATGAATTAAATAGGATTTAATTAAAAAAAAGGAAAATTTAAAGTATCTATGTGGCAAATGAAACAACTTGTTTTTAGTGAAATAGGAACAATAGTTTCGGGACCACAAATCTGAAGTTAAAAAATTTATTTTATTATTATTTTATTTCCTATAGCACGATAGTAGTACCATATAAAAATTTTGTTAAGAAATTTTAGCATTTACATGCTCAATTTGATAAAAAAGGACTAAATCATATAAAATGCAAAAGTTGAATTTTAGTAGCTAAAAGTATTAAATAGTTATGAACATTAAAATATGAGTCCTTATGTGGTAATTAGACCATAAATATTGATAGCGGAATATGACGGCTTGGTTTTTTTGAAATTTGTGATAAATTAAAAGGTTATAAAAGTATATTAGCAAATATGTGATAATTAAATAAAACAAAAATCAAGTATCATCTTTAGTTCTTCATTTGAGAATCAACAGTTACGGCTTGAGAAGGCATTGTTGAGCTTGAGCATTCGGCTTCGCTAATTTGGTATGTATTTTTGTCCGGTTTTTAATGATTTTTATGTTTTCGGCATCGTTGTAGCTTAATCTAGCTAGCTTGGGGACTAATTTGTAAAATTTTTAAACTATTAGGGTTTTTCCATTGATGAATGTGTAAGAGTTTTGATGTTTTATGGAAGAAAATGGTTAGTTGTTGATAGAAAAACAACATTTGTTAAGTAATTTTTTATGAAATTTTCAAATAGGGATTTAATTGAAAAATAGAAAATCATACATGGTGAAATTGTGAAATAAAGAAACTATAGGGCTTGTTAGGGACCTAATTGATATTCAGCTATGATGGGTTGTGGTTAAATTGCAAGAATTTCCATTTTTATGGGCTAGGGACTAAATTGAAAAGAAATCAAATGAGTAGGGGCAAAAGTGTAATTTTGCTAACATGTGAATTTGAATTGAATTGAATAGAATTTTTATTAAATTGGTTTAATTTATTTATATAGATCAAGATAGATCTCAATTGGATTTAAATCGAAGGAAGGCAAAAGTCGCGGATTAGCCGGTTGTACTCTTTTGCGATAGTGTCAATGTAAATTCATTGTAGTCTCTATAATTTAGTAGAAAACTATAGTATTGCGGTACCCCTGATTGCACTTACGTGCCCCTGTTGTACTTTGGTACTCCTGATAGCACTTTTATGCCGTGGTTACATTTCGGTAACATTAATTAAGTAAAATAAGAGTTCATTCATTAAATGTTAAGTTAAATAAATTGATATGTACTTACTAAGTTTTATAAGCTTATACAAATTTGTGTGTCTTTTTGTCGATTACTTTTGTTGACTTGGGACGGATCGAAACTTTGGCTCACACTATCCATCATTGTTAGTAGCTTTTGAACTCTTTTGGGATTTTGGCATGTATACATGGCTATAAGTATATAAGTATATGTGTCTAGATAATTTTGGTAAATAATGAACTACTAAGTTATGTGTTTGGACACTTGTTTTCTAGGTTGTATATATGTATCTTTTGACTTGATGAAATGATATGGATGCAATCACTTATGATATGATGAATTTGTGGTGAAATGATATTGTGATTGAGGTGCCTATAGGCATATTGGTTGGATGTGTTTATATCATGCTTGGTTAGGTTGATTATGCATGAATTTGGTGTCTTTGGATGGCTTGAAACTTGGTGCAAAAGTGCTTATAGGTACATGCTAGTTTGGGTGAGAAAAATGGCTTGTAAAATAACCTATTTTTGTCCACACGGACATGTGTCTCAACCGTGTGTAACACACAGCCAGGCAACACAGCCATGTGTCCCCTATAGTTTTCCAAGGGTTGCAAGTCAGACAGTTACATGGCGTGACACACAGTTGTGTGAGGTTACTTCAAAGGGTACACAGCCTGGCACACTGGCGTGTGGCTTGGTCTTGTGACCCAAGTCAGTGAGTTACACAGGCATGGACATGGACTCAGACACGGACACGGACACAGGTTAGAACACAGCCGTGTGTCTCTACTTCAAATGCCTACACAGCCTAAGGCAAAGGGGTGTCTCTTGGCCATGTGACCCTTGTGGTGTTGAAAATTTTCAATGTTTTTTGAAAAATTCTCTGAGATTCCGATTTAGTCCTAACTTTTTTCTAATGCGTATTTAGGGCCTCGAGGGCTTGTATAATGGACAATATGCATGTTTTTAATTGGTTATAAAGTGTTTATTGATATTATATGAAAAGGCTGAAATTTATTCTTGTTTGATTTGAAAACTCTGGTAAGGCTACATAACCCTGTTCTGGCAATGGATACGGGTTAATGGTATTACATTTATTGGTATTAGAGTTACGGTTTAGTCGGGACTAATGTAGTGAAGTAGTAATTAGTATATATATGCCACATATACCTATGATAGTGTGATACGTTTGTTTCATTCTAACAATTTGTTTCCTATAGATTCAAGATGTCAGCAAAATCTAATCAAGTTATAGTTAATGAAGCTGAAAGTAATGTTCAAGCTTCGAACCCAGAGGCAAGTAACAGTGCTCCTATTCCTCAATCGGTTTGTGATGAAATGAAACATTTATTTATAGGAATGATGAACCAATGGTTCAACGAGTTTAAACAAGAAAATATGGCTACTCCACCTCTTTTACCTCCTGTTGTGCCTCTTCTGGCACCCTTGAATACTACTACCCCTATACTGGTGTTGGTTACTCGGGTATCCGTAGATAAGGTTCAGAAATGTGGAGTGAAAAAGTTTAGAGGTACGGTAAATGATGATCTGTCAAAAACTAAGTATTGGCTATTAAATACAAAGACAGTTTTTGCATAATTACTATGCACCCCTGAAGATTGTTTGCGATGTATGGTGTCTTTCTGGAAGACGAGGCATATTTTTGGTGGGATACTTTGAATACAATGGTATCGAATGATCGAATTAATTGGGATTTTTTCTAGAATGAATTCAAGAAAAAGTATGTAAGTTGATTGTTTATCGATCGGAAAAAGAAAAAATTTATCAAATTAAAGTAAGGAAACCGAACTGTAGCTAAATATGAATGAGAATTTGTGCAATTAAGCAAGTATGCTTGTAACATTGTGTCGGCTGAGAAGCAAATGTGTATCAGATTTGAAGATGGGTTGACCGGTGAGATCTGGTTAGCTGTAGCAGCATTAAAGTTGTGGGAATTTGTAAAACTATCCGAGCGAGCATAGAAGGTTGAAGAGATTTGTAAAAGTAAATGACAATCAGATTCAAGATTCAGAGACTATAATAAAGGAGGGTCGGTCAAGCCTGCTCAGTCGTCTCCCTTAAAGAAATTTGGAAATAACACAAGTCGGTCAGTTGCTCCTTCAGAGTTTATTAATCGAGATAAACCGAGACAAAGAAATTTCCAGACAGTCAATGCTCTAGAGGCGAGTGTTGGAAGTATAAGAAATGTGGAAAGAACCGCCCCGATATGTGATGACTGTAATAAAAGACATTTTGGTGAATACTAGTCAAAATTGGGAGCTTGTTTCCGTTGTGGAGCTACCGACCATTTTCTCCATAATTGTCCCACGAAGTAAAGCAATTTCGAGAATCAATCAAATAAACTTGAAGCAACCTCTCGTAGGGGTAGAAGATTTGTAAATGCTAGAAGTACTACTCCTGGTAGAGGAAAGAATAGCGAGATGAATGTACGGTCAGAAGTAAGAACACCGGCTAGAACGTATGCAATTCGAGTCGAGAAGAAGCTATAGCTCCAGATGTTATTGTGGGTACTTTTTCTTTCTTTGATATTAATGCATTGATTGATCTTGGATCAACTCATTCATACATATGCACTACATTAGTAGGCAAAAAAAAATACTTGTTGAATTCATTGAATATATTGTTAAATTTACAAATCCTTTGGGTTTATATGTTATAGTTAATCAGTTATATAGGTCTTGCCCACTGAATGTTAGAGGTTATGACTTTCCCGCTAGTTTGATTCTATTACCTTTTGATGAATTCAATGTGATTCTGGGAATAGATTGGTTAACATAGCATAATGCTATTGTGAATTGTAGAAAAAAAATATATAGTGCTAAAATGTTAGGATGGTAGGCGGGTCTGAATTGAATCAGATGATTGGATGGTACATCTAGTTTAATCTCTGTTATGATGGCACAAAAATATGTTAAAAAAGGTTGGGAATCATATCTCGCTTATATAATTGGCTCCGGAATTTTAAAAACGAAACTACCACCGATTCCAATGGTATGTGAATTCTTAGATGTATTTCCAGAAGAGTTGCCTAAGCTAGCTCTAACTCAGGAGGTTGAGTCTGGAATTGAATTGATGTCGGGAACATCCTCGATATCTACAACACCATATAGAATGACACCTACAGAATTGAAAGAGTTGAAATCACAGCTGCAAGAGTTGACAGATAGAGATTTTACTTGACGTAGCTTTTCTCCTTGGGGTGCTCCTATTTTATTTGTCAGGAAAAAAGATGGATCTATGCAGTTATGTATTGATTATTGACAGCACAACAAAGTGACAATAAAGAACAAAAATCTATTGACGCGTATTGATGATCTGTTTGACCAGTTGAATGGTGCAACAGTATTTTCAAAGATTGATCTTTTTTTTGGCTACTATCAGTTGTGAGTTAAAGATTCGGATGTGCCGAAAACTGCATTCAGAACCAGGTATAGACATTATGAATTTTTAGTGATGCCGTTTGGTTTAACCAATGCGCTTGCAGTATTTATAGATCTGATGAACATAATTTTCATACCGTATCTAGATCGATTTGTTGTGGTTTTCATCGATGATATTTTGGTTTATTCACGGGATAAGTCTGAGCATGCTGAACATCTGCGAATTGTTTTGCAAACTTTACATGAAAAAAATTATTCGCTAAGTTTAGCTAATGTGATTTTTAGCTTTGAGAAGTTTGTTTCTTGGGACATGTTATTCCGGCAGATGGCATCAGAGTAGATCCGAATAAAATTTTAGCTATTGTTGATTAGAAGCCTCCGAGAAATATATCTGAGATTAGAAGTTTTTTGGGACTAGCTGGATATTATAGAAGATTCATCAAAGGATTCTCGATGATAGCTACACCGATGATGCGAATATTGCAGAAAGATGTGAAATACGAATGGTCCGTGAAGTGTGAGGAAAGTTTTGACTAGTTGAAAGAACTATTGGCTGAAGCACTAGTTCTAGTTCAGCCTGAATCGGATAAAGAATTTGTGCTATTTAGTGATGCATCTTTAAATGGTTTAAGATATGTTTTGATGCAGGAAGGCAAAGTAATAGCATATATTTCCTGACAATTGAAGCCACACGAAAAGAATTATCCTACACATGACTTAGAATTGGCAGGTATTGTGTTTGCGTTGAAAATTTGGCGACACCATTTGTTCAGCAAAAAATGTTACATTTTTACTTATCATAAGATTTTGAAGTATTTAATGTCACAAAAAAACTTGAACCTAAGACAGTGTAGAAGGCTCAAGTTGTTGAAAGTTTATGATTTGATTATTGATTATCATCTAGGAAAAACAAATGCAGTGGCTGATGCTCTGAGTAGAAAATCTTTGTTTGCTTTACGAGCGTTGATACGCAATTGTCATTGTCTATTAATGGTTCGATTTTAGCTGAGCTAAAAGCTAAGTCGTTGTTCTTACAAGAGATTTGTGAGGCTCAAAAATGCAATGATGTTTGGGTAGCTAAACAGAAATCGTGTGAGTCGACTCCTAATTCAGTTTTTCAAATAGGGTCTGACGGTTACTTACCTTTTAGAGGCAAATTTTGTGTACCAAAGAATTCAAAACTCATTTAGAGAATCTTGCACGAAGCTCATAGTGGTAACTTTTCTGTTCATCAGGGAAGTAATAAGATGTACAGTTATTTGAAACAAATGTACTGATGGCTTAGAATGAAATGTGAGATTTTGGAATTTGTATCGAGATGTTTAGTATTTCAACAAGTTAAAGCTAAACATCAGGTACCTTATGGATTATTGCAGCCAGTGATGATACCAGAATAGAAATGGGATCGAGTTACAATAGACTTCGTATTGAGTTTACCACTATCTCCAAAGAAGAAATATACAATTTAGGTTGTTGTTGAACGTCTGACGAAGTCTGCACACTTTATTCTAGTAGATTACTCCCTTGAGAGATTAGCTGAGTTATACATTTTTGAGATCGTTGATTACACGGGCTGCCAATATCTATTATTTCTGATAGAGATCTACTGTTTACATTGCGATTTTGGAGAAAGTTACAAGAAGCTCATGGTACGTGGTTACGGTTTAGCACTGCATTTCATCCTTAGACTGATGATTAGTCCAAGCGAGTAATTCAGATACTTGAGGATATGCTTCATTGTTGTGTATTAGAGTTCGAAGGCAACTGGGAGAAATATATGGTTGGTTGAATTCGCGTGTAATAACAGTTATCAGTCGAGCATAAAAATGGCATCGTATGAAGCTTTGTATGGTCGAAAATGCAAAAATTCGTTATATTGGACTGAGATTAGTGAGAAAAAGATACACGGGGTTGATTTGATTCGTGAGACTGAAGAAAAAGTAAAATTGATTCGAAATAGTGTGAAAGCAGCTTCAGATCGTCAAAAATCATATGCGAATCTTCAATGTAAAGACATAGAATTTCAAGTCAGCAACAAAGTATTCTTGAAAGTATCGCCTCGAAAGAAAGTGCTTCGGTTCGGTCGCAAATGAAAGCTAAGTCCGCGATTTATCAGGCTGTATGAGATTATTGAAAGAATCAAACCTATTTTGTATCGATTAGCTTTACCGTTAGAATTAGAAAAGATTCATAATGTCTTTCACGTGTCTATGTTATAACGGTACCGATCTGACCCTTCACATGTTATCTCCTCGACGGTTGTAGAGATTCAGCCTAATATGTTGTATAGTGAGGAACTGATCAGAATTCTGGCACGAGAGGTGAAAGAATTGAGAAATAATAACATAGCTTTAGTAAAAGTTCTCTGGTAGTGACATGGAATAAAAGAATCCACCTGGGATCCTGAGGAAGCTATGAAAAACCAATATCCAAACCTCTTTTCTGGTAAGATTTTCAAGGAAAGAAATTTCTTTAGGAGGGAGAGTTGTAACAAACCGTTTTCAGTGAAATCAAAACAGTGATTTCGGGACCACAAATCTGAAGTCAAAAAATTTATTTTATTATTATTTTATTTCATATAGCATCATAGTAGTACCGTATAAAAATTTCGTTAAGAAATTTTACCGTTTACATGCTCAATTTGATAAAAAGGACTAAATCGCATAAAATGCAAAAGTTGAATTCTAGTAGCTTAAGGTATTAAATAGTTATGGGACCTTAAAATATGAGCCCTTATGTGGTAATTAGACCATAAATATTGATAATGGAATATGATGGCTTGGTAGTGTTGAAATTTGTGATAAATTAGTAAATAAGGGATAAATAAAACAAAAATCAAGTATCATCTTTAATTCTTCATTTGAGAACCGAAAGTTAGGGCTTGAGGAGCCATTGTTGAGCTTAGCATTTGGAAACTAATCCTTGCTAATTTGGTATGTATTTTTGTCTGATTTTTAATGATTTTTATGTTTTCGGGATCGTTGTAACTTAATCTAGCTAGCCCGGGAACTAATTAGTGAAACTGTTAAACTATTGGGGTTTTTCCATTGATGAATGCGTAAGATTCTTAATGTTTTATGGAAGAAAATCGTTAGTTGTTGATAGATAAGCAACATTTGTTAAGTGATTTTTTTATGAAATTGTCAAATAGGGATTTAATTGAAAAATAAAAAAAAATTATACATGGTGAAATTGTGAAATAAAGGAAATATAGAGCTTCCTAAGGACCTAATTGATATTCGGCTATGATGGATTGTGGTTAAATTGCATGAATTTCCATTTTTATGGGCTAGGGGCTAAATTAAAAAGAAATCAAATGTGTAGTGGCAAAAGTATAATTTTGCTAACATGTGAATTTGGATTGAATTGAATAGAATAGTTATTAAATTGGTTGAATTTATTTATTTAGATCAAGATAGATCTCAACTTGATTTAAATCGAGGGAAGGCAAAAGTCGTGGATTAGTTGATCGTACTCCGTTGCGATAATGTCGATGTAAGTTCATATTAGTAAATTGCCTAATTTAATTTCTTTATGTATTTGTACTGTATAATTTAGTAGAAAACTGTTGTACTTCGGTACCCCTGATCGTACTTACGTGCCCCTGATGTATTTCGGTTCTCTTGATAGCACGTTCATGCCGTGGTTGCGTTTTGGTAACATTAATTAAGTAAAATAAGAGTTCATTCATTAAATGTTAAGTTAAATAAATTGCTATGTACTTACTAAGTTTTATAAATTTATACGAGTTTGTGTGTCATTTTGTAGATTACTTTTGCTAACTTGGGACAGATCGAAACTTTGGCTCACACTATCCATCATCATTAGTAGCTTTTGAACTCTTTTGCTAACGTGGCTATAAGTATATGTGTCTGGATAATTTTAGTATAATAATGAACTATTAAGTTATGTGTTTGGACACTTGTTTTCTATGTATATATGTATCTTTTGACGTGATAAATGATATGGATGCAATCAATTTGATATGATGAATTTGTAGTGAAATGATATTGTGATTGAGATGCTTATGGGCATATTGGTTGGATGTGTTTATATCATGCTTGGTTAGTTTGCGTATGCATGAATTTGGTGCCTTTGGATGGCTTGAAAGTTGGTGCAAAAGTGCTTATAGGTACATGCGACTGTGGGTGAGAAAAATGGCTTATAAAATGACCTATTTTTTTCCACATGGGTGTATGTCTCACTCGTGTGTGACACATGGCCAGGCAACACGGCCGTGTGTACCCTGGAGCTTCCCAAGGGTTGCATGCTAGGCTGTAACACAGCCTAGCACACTGCCTGGCACACAAGCGTGTGGCTTGGCCGTGTGACCCAAGTTAAAGAGTTACACGGGCATAGACACGGAGTAGGACACGACTGTGTGTCCTACTTCAAATGCCCACACGGCCTAAGGCACAGGTGTGTCTTGATTGTGTGAGTTCGTGATAGGTTTTAAATATTTATAATTACTCGTTCTTGAACTAACTATTATCGCGATGTAGGCAAGTGTACCTATTGAACAGTAGTATAGTTTTAACAAGACCGGATTGTCAAACCCAAAAGAACTAAAAGTACTAGTAATGACTGTCTTTTTATTATCTAGCCTAAGAATAAAGAGGTTTTTGTTTTAACTAACTAATTATCTAAACTAAGAAAGCATAGAGAAAAGAATTGGGAAATTGCTTTTGGGAAAAATCGATTAACTTAAGACAATACCTAAGGAAAAATCCACCTAGACTTTACTTGTTATTCTGGCTCCGAATCGGACGATTTATTCATTCAACTTGTTCCGTAGAGATCCCTAAGTTATGTTATTATCCCTATTCAAGACTAATAATGTCTAATCCCTAGATTGAATAACTGAGACTTTTCTCTAATTAACACTCTAGGGTTGCATTAACTCGATCTATGGATCCCCTTATTAGGTTTCACCCTAATCCGGCAAAATCTTGTCACCCTATGTCTAGGCAGGCAATTAACTCCGCTTAATTATGACAAAAGTACTCTTAGACAGGGTCTATTCCTCTTTTGAATAAGAGCTTGTGTTGAACCAGTATCATGGGATATTAAAACAAGAATTAAGAGCACATAATTAAGAACAAGTTAAATTTTTATCATATGATTCAGAAAATAATAACAAGATTCGTCTTAGGTTTCATTCCCCTTAGGTGTTTAGGGGTTTTAGTTCATAACTAAATAAGAAAACATCTCAGAAGAATAAAGAATACAAAACATAAAGAAAATCCAAAACTCTTGAAGGGAAATTGAGGAGAGATCTTTAGTCTTGATGATGAATTCGGCTTTCGAGATGGATCAATCGGCTTCCTTGGAGTAATTCCTTACTCCCCCTTCTCCATCTCTCTTTTCTTCCTCCTTTAGGGTGTATTTATAGGCTTTGGAATGCCTAAAAGCCCACAAAATTAGCCTTTTCCGAATTGGACTCAACTTGGGCTCGGCAGGGACACGCCCGTGTGACACGCCCATTTGCGCTTACTTCAGGCCGTGTACGAGCCTGCCAAATTGACACGGTCGTGTTGTCTGCCCGTGTGAATCGTGCTTCGATTCTGCCAAATTGACACGGTTGTGTGGGCTGCCCGTGTGAGGAAGTCCAGGCCGTGTTGAGTTCGTACTTTGGCCTATTTTCTCTGTTTTTGGCTCGTTTCTCGTTCCTTTCACTCTCCTATGCTCTCATAAGTATAAAACATGAAATTAAAGCATTAGGATCATTGAATTCACCAATTCTAATGAGAAATCATCCATAAAATGCATTAAACATGGGGTAAAAATATGTATAATTTATGGTTTATCAAGTACCCCACACTTAAGCATTTGCTTGTCCTCAAGCAAAATCCTCAACTCATGATCAAAATAAATTCTTCTCAACTTATAATTTCTATCGATAATATCTCAAAATAATCCATAAGTAATCATACATTGAGGATTCAACTAAAAGAACAAAGTCTCAAACATTCTGAGTTGAGTATTTAATCATGCAAACATAGGTGTCTCTCTTCATTTAAGTAATTACCATTGATTCAGAAAATCACAGAGTTTCACATCCTCACTAAAGATTCACTCAAATCACTTGAGGTGTTTAAGGACAATAAATGAAGCACTCAATAGGCAATAATGAAAAGTCACTACCATAGGCTTGCATGAAAATCAAATCTCCACCACTATAATTTAAGATGATACATCAATCAAAAGGTCTTTAGAGGGTTGTAGTGAGGCTTGGTTAGGGGGGTGTGGTCACAAGCTAAAAGAAAGGGTTAGAATCGAGATTGAATTGAAAAATTGCCTAACTAGAAAAAGAGTTAATCTTCACTTGCATATAATAGAGCTTCTCTCAGAATATGAAATTACAGATATGTATACATAGGTTTTTTTTAAGAACAAGTTAAATATTCAAAGACTAACTTATTACAAACAAGACATAGCTAAGCAATTTCTCCAACTCAAATCTCAACAAAAATAGTGATCAAATTAATTTAGGGGATTTCAACAATAATGGGTTAAGGGTTAATATTGAGGTTAATACAATGAATGATTTGTCAGGCTCAAATGGGTTTACTAAGGGTTAATCGTGGAGGTAGGCTTTTCATGGCATGAGTGGGTTAATCCTAAGTGTCGTAATCATTTTGATATATCAAATCAAATGGTGTGGTCTTGACATGCATAATCAAGCAAGTTCTAGAATAACAGTTCAATACTAACGCACTCAAAGCAATAATAAAAGTGAGCATGAAAGAATTACAAGATGCTCAAAAGGCTCAAAAATCTCACAAAAATTTTGGCTTTTTTATGTTAAAAACTTGTGAATTCCAATTCAAAGTAATACCTAAACTTTGGGTAAGCAGCCTAATATTTTAAATTCTTAAAAATCAACTTATCATGCTTGATTCTCTAATGTCTTAAAGTTTAAACAATCAATGCATAAATCCCTATGTTTTAATTCAAGATATATCAATCAAAATCATAAATCAATTAAAATTTATCCTAAATATGATATGAGACTTTTTAAGAGAATAAGGCAGTTATTCAGGGATTTTTTTGATAATGAAATGAATGCCTCCCCCCACACTTAAGATGTACATTGCCCTCAATGTAAAAAGATTGGTATTATAAAATAAAAATAAGATAGGGAGATAAGTGAAACTTCCTGTATGATGAATTCCTCGAACTGGAGTTTTGGAGAGTAATCGGTTCGAGAGTGGAGGAGGATACTCCGGCAGTCGTAGAGGTTCATTAGTCCATAAGTCCTGCGCCAAAAGAATATTATATCTAGTGGTAGCTATGGTTGTGGTCGAGCAGGACATGGCAGTCATGGAGAACCTTTCCCGGTGGAGTTTTAGTTCCTATATGATGATGAGCTTAAGAACTCTACATAACTGTGATAAAATCAGGAACTTTTTAGGGGATATTAGGAAGAATAATTAATCGAAAAGAAATAACCGAAATTAATAATTAAAAATAAAATTCTAAAATCTAACAAAAATAAAAAATAGTTTCAATAAAAATTACAAACATAAAATAATAAATAAATATTTCTAAACATCTTCATCGCTGGATGGTTCGCGAGGTGGGACTGGTGATGAGATGTGGAGGTGCTGACAAATCTGCTGTAGAGTAGCATCAATGTTATCAAATCATTGAAAACACAGCTACTCAAATTGGGTGAGGCGCTCAGAGATTTCAGCATATGAAGTCGCCGCATGAACTGGATGAAAGGGTTGTGGTGGCTGACTCGGTGGGTCCTCATGCTATGGGGGACATCATCAGGAATATCCTCGTAGGCCTCCTCCTCAGTAGATTGGACGAGACGATACTGGGGACAGTAGGTTCCTCAGCGCCTCTCGATCATCCTTATGCTAAGCATGCTTGAGATGCCTTGTAGAGACATCTGGCTGATGAGGGTGAGGGATGATTCTTGGGCCACGGTGTTGAGGAGCCCGAAGTGTCGTGCCAGCCTAGTCACGTAAGGGCCACTGGAGATGACCCCCTTCCGATGCCGCTCCGTCTAGTGTTGAATCGTAAGATCGATGAAATAGGCAAGGTCGATGACGTGCCATTGCGACATGCACCATAAGAAGTAGACGTTGTGGGTGTTGACAACGCTAGTTCTCTCTTGCCTCCCTGTAATCATGTGAGCTAAAATAGCGTGTAAGTACCTCAGGGATGGTGGGAAAACTGATGCCTTGGAACGGCTAGGATTGTATGAGGCCGTGCTAGGGGCCAAAGTGTGCCAGCACTTCGAGGGAGAGAAATGTTTGTGGCGACTGAGAGCATGTAGTTCATTCTCCTCTCTAAACTCCTCCATATATAGGCCTAGTGCAGCACCAAACTCTAGGACGCTTAGCTGAAGGATTAATCCGCCTAGGTGAAACTGGACTGTGCTGGGATCATCGTACCTTGTCATTACGGTCCGGAGATGGAACGTTGAGTAGAGTTCCATCATGAGCTCGAGGTATATCGGCTCGATAATCCTGAAAACAAGCTTCCACGGGTCAGTGGTTAAGAGAGCCCGGATCGCTTCAGCCATCTGAACTTGTTCTATTGCATCCCAGTCAATGCAGCGGCCCGCAATTAAGGGTCTTCCCTGAAGTATTTGGAAAAGCTCTTCTTGGGACCCTCGGGGGAACTACAGGAGAGGGTGACGAATTTCGCGGTTGGACCCGCGGAAGATGACGCTCCCTTCCTCTTCTTCGAGGCTGGTACGGTGGTTTTCTTTCCTCGTGACAAAATTAAAAGCCTGTAATATAAAGAATAATAATAGGTAAACATATTCAAAGAGGAAGTAAAAGGCATGAATTTGAACTAACTATTTCATCTAAGACTACTAATATGAGGCAAACTCAACCACAATAACAATGAGAATGAGAATAAAAATGTAATGGGTGTAAAGTTTTCCTAGTCTAAATTTAACACCGATTGTATGGTAACTAACCTAGGAATGCAAATTAAATGACAGACATTGGCATGGTAATAGCATAAAAATAAGCATAGTAAGGTCATGGATATGAGGTGTGCCTAATAACTTGATTCTATTCGAAATGTATAATAACTAACCTAAGATTGCAAACTAATGATAAAGTAATGAGCAAAATGAAAAATAGTTCAAAAGTAATGGGGATTATTGTAATAATAAGCGTTAGTAATAAGTAAAATAGAAGTGAAAGGAGTAAACAAACGCTAAGGGAGACAGGTTGAGCTTTAAAAACGAATTTGGAGGTGGCGCACGGGCGTGGCAGGGGGGCCGTGTGGAGTTGCAGCGGCTATGGTTAGGGTTTTTGAATGGGGAAGAAAGTGAATAGTGCAGAGTATTTATAGATTTTGGGCCACACGGCCAGCTAACACGCCCATGTTCCCCAATTTCAGCCCGTGTGATTCGCGAATTTCAAATTTGGGCACGTCTGAAATTTAGTGCACGCCCGTGTTCCTCGAAAGTTTGGGTTCACATGGCCGTGTCGTACGACCGTGTCTAGCTTCGTTTGCTTCTCCCACGCCCGCGTCAATTTAACAAGTTCGACCATGGGTGTTAGACATGGGCGTGTCACACGCCCGTGCTGTTTTAACAGGTTCATCCACAGTTCTTCCACACGGGCGTGTCACACGCTCGTGTTGTTTTGGCAGGCTTGACCACTATCATGTCGTACGGCCGTGGCGTTTAATCGTAGCCCGTGTTGGGGAAATCTTTTGCCCTGTTTTCACGCGGCCTTACGTACGCCCATGTGCTTGGCCGTGTCTCTGCGGAAACACTTGTTATTCAAGATTTCTATTAGTAAGTTAGGAGTTAAATACCAAAATTTAAAGAAATTACTATTGTTAGTGCTCGGGTTGCCTCCCGAGAAGCGCTTATTTATAGTCTAAGCTCGACTTACCTCTCCGTTGAATAATCATGGTGGTTTGAGGAGTTTATTCTCCTCATTCCTGCTATCAATATCATCAAAATAAGCTTTTAACTGGGTGTTGTTTACCTTAAAAGTACCGAACTTGGGATGACTCACCTCTACCATACTGAATGGAAAAATACTGAGTATCGTAAGAGGGATTTCCGCATTCAGTGTGGTAGTGACAATGTAGGGATTTGCAGCATCTAATAAGACCTTATCACCAACCTTAAGTTGATTTAGAGAGGTATTGGGCTTGTTTTGGCATAGTTTTAGTTTGTCAGGTGTTCTTGGTTTGTGCGTCCGCCATTCTTCGAGTTCCTCGATTTGTAATCTCTGATATTCATGAACAGGTTCTCTACTATTGCTCGAGAACGACTCGTGTACTTCTTTCAGGCTCATTTTCTGCAAAGTAGGTGGCACCATATTGTTAGTTTTTAGTGGAATGGTTTAGATGATCACCTTCAATTCCTGATGTGTTGCCCGAATTGCGAGCTTGAAGGATGATTGTTTCATCTTCCACCCGGAGTGTGAGTTCACCTGTGCCAACATTAATGATGGTTTTAGTAGTTGCTAAAAAGGGCCTTCCTAGGATTAAGGGAGTGTTGTTATCCTCTTCTATGTCTAGAACAATAAAATCAACGGGAAATATAAATTTATTGATTTTGACTAGCACATCTTCAATAATACCCCTAGGGAATCTTATAGTTTTATCTGCTAGTTGAATGCTCATCCTAGTCTGTTTGGGTTTCCCGAAACCTAGTTGCTTAAACATTTTGTAAGGCATGATGTTGATACTAGCCCCTAAATCAGCCAATGCATAATTAACATCTAAACTACCAATTAAGCAAGGAATCGTAAAACTCCCTAGGTCTTTTAGTTTGTTGGGTAGTTTATTTTGGAGAATGGCCGAGCAAACTGCGTTCAGCTCCACATGTGATGCCTCGTCCAACTTTCGCTTATTTGCTAAAAGCTCCTTTAAAAATTTCATTGCGTTTGGCATCTGCGATAGAGTTTCAATAAACAGTAAGTTAATATGTAATTTTTTCAAGAGTTTAAGGAATTTACCAAATTGTTCATCTGAGCGGTCTTTCCTTGTAGCGTTGGGGTGTGGCACATGAGGTTTATATTCGACAGGCACTGGTTTGTTTTTATTATAATCTACCTCACCTTGACCTTTGCTTACCACAGTTTTTTCCTCGGTTCTGGTTCAGGCTCAACGGCTCCTTTGTCATCTTGGGTATTAATTGCATTGAGCTGTTCCCTTGGGTTGGGTTCAGTATTACTCGTCAAACTACCTTGTGGTGGTTCAGAGATTAGTTTGGAAAGCTAGCCTATCTGAGTTTCGAGCCCTTGGATTGACGCTTGTTGATTTTTAAGTGTTGTCTCAGTGTTTTGGAAATGAGTTTCTGACACTGATATGAATTTTGAGAGCATCTCTTCAAGGGTTGGCATCTTTTCCTGTTGGTAGGGTGGTTGTTGGTAGCCTGGAGGATGTTGTAGTCTTTGATTTCCTTGACCGCCCCACTAGAAATTGGGGTGGTTCCTCCAACCTGCATTATAAGTGTTACAATATGGATTGTTTTGAGGTCGAGGATTATTACCCATGTAATTTAATTGCTCGTTATCCATGTTGTGGGCATAAGGTTGATATTCCGAATTGTTTGTTCCACCTCCACTTGCTTCACAATGCATTACTGAGTGAACCTGTGAAGAACTAAGAAAACCATTAATCTTTTTATTTAAGAGTTTTACCTAATTAGAGAGCATGGTGACCGAATCGATGTTATAAATGCTGGCTGTTTTCGTTGGCTTTGTCCTCATGACTTGCCACTGATAATTATTCAGTGACATCTCCTCTATAAACTCATAGGCATCTTCCGATGTTTTATTGTTGATGGTTCTGCCAGCAGCTGGCATCAACCATTTTCTGAGTCGAAAGATTCAAACCATTGTGGAATGTTTGTACTTGGAGCCAAAGCGGTAACCCATGGTGAGGGCACCTTCTCAGTAAGTCCTTATATCTCTCCCATGCATCGTAGAGTGTTTCTAAATCCATCTGCACAAAAGAAGAGATATCATTACGTAATTTAGCCATTTTAGCCGGCGAAAAGTATTTTAGTAAAAAATTTTCGATCATTTGTTCCCAAGTAGTAATTAACCCTCGTGGTAACGAGTTCAGCCACTGTTTAGCTTTGTTCCTCAATGAAAAAAGGAATAACTGAAGACGAATGGCATCATCAAAAACACCATTAATTTTAAATGTATTGCATAGTTCTAAGAAGTTGGCTAAATGAGTGTTGGGATCCTCATCCTGCAAACCATCAAACTAAACAAATTGTTGTATCATTTGAATAGTTTTAGGTTTTAATTCAAAAGTATTTGTAGCTACAGCAGGTCTAACAATGCTAGATTCAGTTCCTGTTAAAGAAGGTTTAGCATAACCATACATAGTGTGTGGAGCAGGATTTTGATTAGCCACAATTGCAGGAGGTAGCTGATTGCCTTGGTTTTTAGCCATCTCTTCGATTGGGGGTTGAGTATCGCCTTCTTGCTCGTTCTTTGTGTATCTTAAGCTGCACCTTATTTCTCTTTGATTTCTGCGAACTGTACGATTGATTTCTTCGTCAAAAAGTAATGGTCCCGACGGGTTTCTTCTAGTCATAAACTATAAAAACCTGCCAAGAGAAAAAAAAATTAATTAGTAATAATAATATAAAAATTAAATTAAATTACAAGAAAAATAAATGGCTAAAGTAATAAAAATTGAGCGTTCCTAATATTTCAGTTCCTCGGCAACAGCGCCAAAAACTTGATCGCGTGATTTCGTGATAGGTTTTAAATATTTATAATTACTCGTTCTTGAACTAACTATTATCGCGATGTAAGCAAGTGTACCTATCGAATAGAAGTATAGTTTTAGCAAGACTGGATTGTCGAACCCAAAGGAACTAAAAGTACTAGTAATGACTGTCTTTTTATTATCTAGCCTAAGAATAAATAGGTTTTTGTTTTAACTAACTAATTATCTAAACTAAGAACGCACAGAGAAAAGAATTGGGGAATTGCTTTTGGGAAAAATCGATTGACTTAAGAAAATACCTAAGGAAAAATCCACCTAGACTTTACTTGTTATTCTGGCTCCGAATCGGACGATTTATTCATTCAACTTGTTCCGTAGAGATCCCTAAGTTATTTTATTATCCCTATTCAAGACTAACAACGTCTAATCCCTCGATTGAATAACCGAGACTTTTCTCTAATTAACACTCTAGGGTTGCATTAACTCGATCTATGGATCCCCTTATTAGGTTTCACCCTAATCCGGTAAAATCTTGTCACCCTATGTCTAGGAGCGCAATCAACTCCGCTTAATTATGAAAAAAGTACTCTTAGACAGGGTCTATTCCTCCTCTGAATAAGAGCTTGTGTTGAATCAGTATCATGGGATATTAAAGCAAGAATTAAGTGTATATAATTAAGAACAAATTAAATATTTATCATACGATTCAGAAAATAATAACAAGATTCGTCTTAGGTTTCATTCCCCTTAGGTATTTAGGGGTTTTAGTTCATAACTAAATAAGAAAACATCTTAGAAGAATAAAGAATATAAAACATAAAGAAAACCCAAAACTCCTGAAGGGAAATTGAGGAGAGATCTTCAGTCTTGATGATGAATCTGGCTTCCGAGATGGACCAATCGATTTCCTTGGAGTAATTCCTTACTCCCCCTTCTTTATATACCTTTTCTTCATCCTTTAGGGTGTATTTATAGGCTTTAGAATGCCTAAAAGCACTCAAAATTAGCGGTTTCTGAATTGGACTCAACTTGGGCTCGGCAGGGACACGCCCGTGTGCGCATACTTTAAGCCATGTTCGAGCCTGCCAAATTGACACGGCCGTGTGGTCTGCCCATGTGAATCGTGCTTTGATTCTGCCAAATTTACGCAGCCGTGTGGGCTACCCGTGTGAGGAAGTCCAGGCCGTGTTGAGTTTATACTTTGGCCCATTTTCTCTGTTTTTGGCTCGTTTCTCGTTCCTTTTACTCTTCTATGCTCTCCTAAGTATAAAACATGAAATTAAAGCTTTAGGAGCATTGAATTCACCAATTCTAATGAGAAATTATCCATAAAATGCATTAAACATGGGATAAAAATATGTATAATTTACGGTTTATCATGTCTCTTGGCCGTGTGACCCCTGAAGTGTTGAAAATTTTTAATGTTTTCTAAAAAATTCTCCGAGATTACGATTTAGCCCGACTTGTTTCTAGTGTGTATTTAGGGCTCGATGGCTTGTATAAGGGACAACATGCATATTTTGAATTGGTTATAAAGTGTTTATTGATATGATTTGAAAAGTTTGAAATTTATGCTCGTTTGATTTGAAAACTCTGATAATGCTTCGTAACCTTATTTCGAAAACAGTTACGGGTTAGGGGTGTTACATCAAATAAACCTTAAAATTAAAAATTTTGGAGGGAAAGGATTAAATGCTAAAGTAAGGGAAATGTGGGAGTGGCAATTAGATAAATTTCCCAATGTTTAAATTTCTATTGGGTGGTTTCAATTTTAAAGCTAATGTACCTAGCCCACTTTTCACACATTTTATATCAGATTAGAGATGTTTAAAATTCATTTTGTTTGCATGATTTTAAAGATCTATCATCACAGAATAGATCGAACAAATTTCTTTCTCAAAATTCTCTCTAAATTCACCCGAAATTATTCTCAAAAGTAGCCAAAAATATTCTGGAATTTCTCAAGTTTCTTGAATCAAGATTTTCAATCAACAAATTTACAGCGAATCAAAGGTAATCTTCAATCCTAAACTTGTTTTTTATGATGATTAGGAACATTTTTACATGATTTGAGAGTCAATTAAAGGATTTTTATCAATTTCATCTTCTTCTAAGAACAGATGGTTCTTTAATGGTGGATCTTGAATTTTGAGAGGAAATCCACAAATCAATGTATGTTTTAACTGAAAATGGATTTATTAAAAGGTTTTTGATCTTATTTATCAAGATTAAACATGATTTGTGAGGTCATTTAAAGAAATTTGAATTTTATCATGTTCATGAACTGATTTTCCAGAATTTTTTGAAATTGATTTAAAGATGAAATTGATTCTTACTATAAGTGTATTTGGTCTAGTATTGGTGACTGAAGGTGTTTAGGAGGGCTGGAGAGATCGATTTTGTGAGAAATCAAGTTTTCGACTTGATATTACAAATCTGATAAGGTATCTTTGTGAGAAGATTTCGATTAGTATAGTTAATTAGAATTCGTGTTTGTTATGGCATTGGAAATGTGGTAGTGTCTACTTTATCTCTGTTAAAGCTCCAAATCTTGAAGAGGACCAAGCTAACCGGAATTGAAGCTTGGATTTGTTTAGTTGATCACTTGTTTGTGGTAGAATAAATTGTGTGGTGAGTGTTTCTAAGGGCGATTTGGTAAATTAACCCTCATTTATGTTTAATTGGTAGCTTAATTGATGATTTCAATTGATTAATTATGGTTGAATGACTAATTTTTGCAATATTGATATTATATGTACAAGAGCTGAATTTTTATTAAATAATGGTAAGTAAGCATTTAGGTGGTTTTGTACAATTTAATTAGGTTAATTATATTGATGATTAAAGCATGTTTACTGTAGTTTTTGTTCATAATATATTGGTCTTACAATTGGTAATTGAACATTGGAAAATGGCAAATGTAATGCTTGATTTAATTGGATGTTAAATGGCTATGTTACATGTTACTGTTAGAATTAAGTGACCCAAATTCTTATTTAAATAAAATACGATGGAAAATAAAATAAAAGTAAAATCCATATAGAACTCTTTTATTTTATTTTAAAATAAGGTTTTTAAACCTTATTAAACTCCATCTATTTTATATTGATTAGGATAAGGTGTTTTAATCCTACTAGAATATGGCTTTACAAGCCTATAAATAGACATAGTCTATTCCTCTTGTATTGGATTCAATTTTTTGACATAGTGAATTTTCTTCACTTTTGCTCGTGGTTTCTTCCCGAAAGGGTTTCCACGTAAAATTTGTGTGTTCTTTATTTTTATTTTATTTTATTTTTCTCAAATTGGTATAAGAGCTTCCGGGTTATTCATTTTCGCTGTTGGATGGCAACTCCAGATTTGCGTTGTGGAAAATTAAAATGTAAGCAGTTCTAGTACAAATGGATCTGGAGGATGCCCTGCTAGGGATAGATAAGATGCCTTCGACATTAACAGATGAAGAGAAGAAGCGTAAGGATCGAAACGCGTTAACACAATTACATCTGCATTTGTCCAACGAAATTTTGCAGGATGTGATGAAAGAGAAGACTGCCGCTGCATTATGGAAGAGGTTAGAACAAATATGTATGTCGAAAACTCTAACAAGCAAGTTGCATATGAAGCAGCGTCTTTATGCTCATCGTTTGGAGGAAGGTGCGTCTGTACACGAACACTTAACAGTGTTTAAAGAAATTCTCTCAAACTTGGAGGCCATGGAGGTTCAGTATGATAAGGATGATCTAGGGTTGATTCTACTTTGTTCGTTGCCCCAGTCTTAATCAACCTTTAGAGATACGATTTTATATAGCCGCGAGTCTCTCACAGTTGATGAGGTTTATGATTCTTTAACCTCGTATGATAAGATGAAGCATCTTGTGGTTAAACCCGACTCTCAGGCAGAGGGTCTCATTGTTCGTGGGGGACAAGATTGGAATGCTGATGATGATCGTGGTAGGACACAGGAATGGAATCCTCGTGGTAAATCTAAAGGTAGATCGAAGTATTCAAACAGAGGTAAAACTTGTAACTTCTGCAAGAAGAAAGGGCACATTAAATCTAAGTGTTATAAGCTACAAAATAAGATTAAAAGGGAGGCTGCGAATCAAAAGGGAAAACAACCAGAAAATTTCGGTGAAGCTGATGTTGTAGAAGATTACAGCGATGGTGAACTTCTAGTTGCTTCTATCAATGATTCTAAAGTAAGCGAGGAATGGATAATTGATTCAGGCTACACCTTCCACATGAGTCCCAATCAGGATTGGTTTATAACTTACGAAACAGTATCTGAAGGTGTTGTTTTGATTGGAAATAATACTTCGTGTAAAATCGCAGGTGTTGGAATAGTTAAAGTTAAGATGTTTGATGGAGTTGTCAGAACACTTAGTGAGGTATGACATGTTCCAAAATTGAAGAGAAATTTAATTTCGTTGAGTACTCTTGATTCAAAAGGGTACAGATATACAGCTGAAAGTGGGATTTTAAAGATTTCCAAAGGTTCCCTTGTTGTGATGAAAGGGCAAAGAAAAACTTCCAAGTTATATGTTTTACAGGGTTTTACTGTTACTGGTGATACAGCTGTCGCTTCCTCTTCCTTGTCAGATGATGATATTACTAAACTTTGGCATATGCGCCTAGGGCATATGAGTGAGAATGGCATGGTAGAATTGAGTAAAAGAGGACTTCTTGATGGGCAAGGAATTTGCAAACTAAATTTCTGTGAGCACTGTGTTTTTGGGAAGCAAAAGAGAGTTCGATTCACTAGAGGAATCAATAACACGAAGGAAATATTGGAGTATATTCATTCTGATCTGTGGGGGCCATCCAGAGTGCCTTCGAGAGGTGGAGCTAATTATATGCTAACCTTTATTGATGATTTTTCCAGAAAAGTTTGGGCGTTCCTCTTGAAGCAGAAAAATGATGTGTTTTCCGCATTTAAGTCTTGAAAAATTAAGATTGAAAAACAGACGGGAAAATAGATAAAATACCTCCGCACAAACAATGGGTTAGAGTTCTATTCTGATGAGTTTAATAGATTGTGCAAGTCAGAAGGGATCATGAGACACTTGACAGTTCGTCATACTCCACAGCAAAACGGCGTTGCAGAACGAATGAACAGAACGATCATGGAGAAGGTTCGATGTATGTTGTCAAATGCCAACTTATCAAAGTCATTTTGGGCAGAAGCAGCCTCTACTGCATGTTTTTTAATCAACCGATCTCCATCCGTTACCATTGAGAAAAAGACTCTACAAGAGGTATGGTCTGGTAATCCTGCTAATTATTCTGATTTAAAGATTTTTGGGTGTCCTGCGTATGCTCATGTTGAGAATGGAAAATTGGAACTGAGATCCATTAAATGAATTTTTCTTGGTTATAAAGCTGGTGTAAAAGTGTATAAGTTATGGTGTCCTGAAAATAGAAAGTTGTGATTAGCAGAGATGTTGTTTTTGATGAAACTGCTATGCTACCTAACTTATCTCTTAAAGACTCTTCCAATAAAGAAAATCAAAAGTAGGTGGAGCATCAGATTAATATAGAGTCAACTCCTCAAGCCAGAACAAAAATTGAGAATAAAGTTGCTTCTTTACCACAATACTCTATCGCCAAAAACAGAACTAGAAGAGAAATTAAACCTCCAAAGAAGTATGCCGAGGCTGATCTAGTTGCTTATGCTTTAAATTTGGCTAAAGATATAGATGCGAATCAGGATCCATCTAATTATTCTGAGGCGGTTAGCTGTGAAGACTCAGAAAAGTGGATGTTTGCTATGCAAGAAGAGATGGAATCACTCCACAAAAACAGAACATGGGACCTTGTGAAACTTCCTAAAAGTAAAAAGGCTGTTCGTTGTAAATGGGTGTTTAAAAAGAAAGAAGGGACTTCAGGAGTTGAAGAACCCAGATGTAAAGTAAGGCTTGTTGCAAAGGGTTACAGTCAAATTCCAGGAGTGGGCTTCACAGATGTGTTCTCTCCAGTTGCTAAGCATAGTTCGATTCGAGCTTTGCTTGGTATTGTAGTCATGCATGATTTAGAGCTTGAGCAGTTAGATTTAAAAACTGCATTTCTGCATGGAGAACTTGAGGAGGATATTTACATGCAACAACCAGAGGGTTTTATAGTCTCAGAAAAAGAGGATTATGTTTGCTTACTGAAAAAGTCCCTTTACGGTTTGAAACAGTCACCAAGACAGTGGTACAAGAGGTTTAATTCCTTTATGACTTCTTATGATTTCAAAAGAAGTAGTTTTGACAGTTGTGTTTACTTTAAGAAAAACAGTGATGGTTCTTTTGTGTATCTACTTCTTTATGTTGATGACATGTTGATAGCAGTAAAAGATAAAGGAGAGATAAGAAATGTCAAAACCCAACTAAGTAAAGAATTTGAGATGAAAGATTTAGGACCAGCAAAGAAGATACTTGGAATGGAGATTCTCAGAAATAGAAAAACAAGTAAATTGTACCTAAGTCAGAAGGGGTACATTGAGAAAGTTCTTTGCAGGTTCAATATGCAGAGTGCTAAGCCTGTTAGTACTCCTTTAGCAGCCCATTCCAGACTTTCATCAGTTTTGTCTCCACAATCAGATGATGAGATTGAGTACATGTCACATGTTCCATACTCTAGTGCAGTGGGATCTCTCATGTATGCTATGGTTTGTTCACGTCCAAATTTATCATATGCAGTCAGTGCAGTTAGCAGATATATGGCGAATCCCGGTAAATAACACTGGAAAGCATTTTAGTGGCTTCTAAGATACTTACGAGGTACTACTGATGTTTGATTATAGTTTGGAAGAACTAGAGATGGAGTCATAGGGTATGTTGATGCTAATTTTGCTGGAGACCTTGATAAAAGAAGATCTCTCACAGGTTATGTCTTTACAATTGGAGGTTGTGCAATCAGTTGGAAAGCCACTTTGCAGTCTACAATTGCTTTGTCTACCACTGAAGTTGAGTACATGGCGATTACTGAGGCTTGTAAAGAAGCTATTTGGTTGAAGGGACTCTTTAGTGAACTCAATGAAGACCTTCAAATCAGCACAGTATTTAGTGACAGTCAGAGTGCCATCTTTCTTACAAAAGATCAAATGTTTCATGAGAGAACAAAACACATTGATATTCGGTATCATTTTGTTCGTGATATTATTGCTCGTGGTGATATTGTTGTGAGTAAAATTAGTACTCATGAAAATCTTGCAGATATGATGACTAAGTCACTTCCTATAACCAAGTTTGAGCATTGCTTAGACTTGGTTGGTGTTCATTGTTGAAGTTAAACCCTTAAGGGGTTTTATGGAAGAGGTGGAGAACTTGTTTATTGAAAGTTCGCGATGAAGAACTTGTTCATTGAGAATTTGTGTCAAGGTGGAGATTGTTAGAATTAAGTGACCCAAATTCTTATTTAAATAAAATGCGATGGAAAATAAAATAAAAGTAAAATCCATATAGAACTCTTTTATTTTATTTTAGAATAAGGTTTTTAAACCTTATTAAACTTCATCTATTTTATATTGATTAGGATAAGGTGTTTCAATCCTACTAGAATATGGCTTTACAAGCCTATAAATAGACATAGTCTATTCCTCTTGTATTGGATTCAATTTTTCGACATAGTGAATTTTCTTCTCCTCTGCCCGTGGTTTTTTCCCGAAAGGGTTTCCACGTAAAATTTGTGTGTTCTTTATTTTTTATTTTATTTTTTTCTCAGTTACACATAAGCATTTTTTCACATTAAATTGAGCACAATAATGACTCATTTATATGCTATGTTTGACTGAATATATTGGCAACATGCATGGTGGATCCATTTGATATAGTTGGCATGCCATAGGATTTGTGAGCACTCACCTTTATTTGTGACATTGTGAGCATATGGCTGTAGGTAGACGATTTGTTTGGTGTAGATAAGGGAGTGCTGACCATGAGTCTCCACTCATTGGGTTATTTGAGGCGTTATAAGGGAGCGTGTGCTTTGGCCTGCTCAACTCAGTGGATTGTATTTGATATTTTTGGGAGTTTGGATATCCGTTTATCCGATGTATGATCACCCGATTAAGCCATGAGAAGTGTATGTCAATATATTTATGTGTAATTGTTGCTATATCATTCAATGTTTGTGAGCCACGAATAATTGATTATTGATATTGTTAAAGCGTATCGAAATTAAATTGACGTGATTCATTATTATGGCTAATAATTGGTGACTGATTGGATGTGATTTAAGCATGATTTGGATGTTGATTTACTATTCATTTTTATAAACATTCACTAAGCTTTTAAAAGCTCACACCCTCACAATTCGTGCAGATAATCATCGGGCTTGAGGAGTTGAGCAAGAGAGTTCCAAGAGATTTAGGCTTGGTAGAGATTGTATTACATGTTTTAGAGACTGTAATCGGGCATTGTGGAACCTCCAAGAATTAGTTTAATTTTGATTGGAATTGGACTTTTGATATTGGACATATTATTTTGGATGGTTTTATAATAATTTTGAGGCATGTTTGAGTTTAATTATTGACTGATTTACGATGTATGTTGCTTGATAACATGGTGACTGATAACACGGTGTGCGAGGCATGAAATTTATACTAACAATTGTTTAAATAAAGCTTCCATGGAGTGGGTTACTAGTGACTAAGGTACGCCACTTGTTTGATTTATTCGGTGTTTGTTATGCATGAAATCGATTGCCTAATTAATTGAGGCTTAACTGATGTTAATAAACTCAATTGAAGTTGTATGTATATGTATGTTAATTAATTATAGTTAAACCAGGTTTAATTGCTCATTAATCGGGTTTTAAAATGAGATTTTTAAAAAAATAGGTGCAGTGATTTTCACATGGGCATATGAGGGGTTGCACATGAGAGTGTGGGTAAGTGACACAAGTGTGTGGAGACTGGAGCTATCACACAGGGGCGTGTGTGATCGACCTAAAAGTTTTTCACGACGCGAACATGGTCATATATGGACACTCGGTCTGGAGGAAATGGCCGTGTGGGTTTTGGGGATTTGAATTTTTATCTTTTTAAATAGGTATTCTAATTTGTTTAAGTTACAATTTAGTCGTGAAAATTAATTAGACTAATTAGAGCCTTAGATGATAAGGAAAATTGGTAAAATTTTAGGATTAGTCTTGTAATGGTAAAATTTGATAGAAACACACTTAATTTATAATTCGTAATAGGTCCTGATAGTTCGTATTTGTTACAATTTAGTCTCTGATAATAAAACTTGAATTAGACATGGTAAATGAACTCAAATTAAGCTGAATTTTTTTAGGTTTGCATAATTTGACGAAAAAAAGGTTAGTGAACTCTTAGATCTGAAATCAAGTTAGTTTTACCGTAGGTGGTAAAATAACAAAAATGCCCTTAGTTTAAATTACCTAGGAAAAGTTTAAAATTCGCCCATAGTTTTCTTTCGCATTAATAAATAACTATTATTTAGATAAGAGTGAGGTGTTATATGGTCGGGGTGTGTCTTGGGTGGTCGTTGCCCGAAGAGTCTTTCTTCACTTGAAGATACCCTGTAATTAAATCCTTAAATACCCCTAACGGGCGAGTGCTTAAAGCCTAGTATGTGCCAATACTCTAATTCATTGGCAAGTTAGGGTGGCGAATTATACTACCATAGTGTGCCAAAATAGTTTACATACATATATTACTCACCCTTTTGGATCTGTCACTTTTGTGGTGTGACATTATCATTTATAGTTAAAATACAACACCAAAAATATAAGAATTAATAACGACATTGTACGCAAGTATACATGTCAAATTGTAATATAGTTTGTACAATGAAATACTAGGAAATATTCCAAGAATCATACCCAATGGAGGATAGACTAAATTATGAAAACACTTTTACTTAACAAGTTTAAATAGTACTATTTAATTCCTATATTATGATAAACCATAAAATAAGTTGATGAGATAAAAATAAATAAATAACAAAAATAAGCAAACGAACTAAATCAATAAACCAATCAAGAAGGTTAACTCGCTTCAGGATTTGTAACTAACTTTGAATTAGGGTTTTAGGATGGATTTGTAGCTAACTTCGGATTATGGTTTTAGGATGAAACAAAACAAAATATTTTGGAATAACTTTAAAATTTTGGAAACAAGGGTTACACAATCGTGTTGCATAGCCCATACCTTGTGAACATTCAAAGTTTGGACATATGGTCGTGTCACAGGCCGTGTGTCAAACCATGTGTGTTTTCGATGTTGGATTACATGGCCATGTAGTAGGCCGTATGCTAGATCGTGTTACATACTGACTTGAGACACACGGCCTTATCACATGCCGTGTCTCAGTCTTTGTGAAACCTGCACCTAAAAAAACAATGACACACGAATGTGTGCCCTATTTGTGCCTTCAAATTCAAATTTACCAAAACATGCATACTTGGACATCAAGCAACCCAATTTCCATCAATTAAACCTACTCAAAACACAATTAAACAAGCTCAAAACATGTGAAAACATCCATCTTAAGTGCCTAACCAATGTGCCTTCATTGACACCACAATTCTATTATCTAACCAAGTTGCATTTCAAAGATTACATGACCAAACATAACAAGTTTACCACCCATACTCAACATTCAAATCCATTTCACCATGGAATAACCATTCACTAATAGTATATAACAATATGACTAAAACTTATAAGTCTTTACAAGCCAAACATCAAAACCTATTTATTTGTAATAAAATCCATCTAAACAAAAATCATTTATATATATCAAACATCAAAAATGGAAAGTAGTCAAATGCTTACAAACCACCTATTACAAGCCATATAACCAAAAGTATATGTTCAAAAGTTACCAATAGATAACTGGATAGTGGGATTTTCTTCAAGTTGATCTGATCTCCCAATTTCCACAAAACATAATCTACAAGGAAGGAAAATAAAGACATGAGTAAGCCTTAATAAAGCTTAGTAAGTTCAATGGTTAAAACAATAAAGCTTACCGAAAAAACATAGAAATTTTAATAACAAAATTAGTAGTCAGTGTTTCCTGCCAACCACAATACATAACAGGTGAGTTTATATAAAAACGAGTATGAGATACACTTGAATATAATCATACGAGATCATTCAATTTCAAAACACAATGTTATCAGAAATTAAAGAACAACCTTCCAACAATTCAATGACAAGTCATTTAACATTAGAAACATTACCGATGAATGATGTATGAATATGAGTACACAGTTATCCATTCGAAAACACGCCAAACGCTCAAATGAGTTATTCCAACTGAAAACATGCCTTGGCATCAAGTGCTTAGCCCATAAGCTAACGTCCCTCCAAAAACACGCCTGGGCACCAAGTGCCAAGCCTGAAAGCTTTACATCCGCCCATGGTAACACGTCAGAATCACTGTAATATAGCAGGATAGTTTGCAACAAATGCTTAACCTCATTATATTTAGTGTATAAACACAAGTCAGGAATTATCGCCTCATCATATATCAATCTCGTATAGTGTTCACTATAGCCTATTGGCATGCTAATCACACTCTATCTTACGTTCATCCGGCTTAAGAGATGTCATCGCTAAACTATATTCCAAACGATTTTATTATTCAATTCACTCAATTTAATATTAATCATTTAATTAAATATTTAGCAACCAATTTCTCATTCAATATACATTTTAAATAAATTAAACTAAACAGGATGAACTTATCAGGGCTAAACTGCAGTAATAGAAAAAGTTTAGAGACTATTCGGCAACCTTTTCATTTCCTCGATTATCTACTTGATCTTGATTGAAAATGAGCTAAAATCTCCAAGCTTTAGTTGGTGAAAATGACAATAGAGAGAAACATGGAGAAAAAAGACTATTTCTTCCTTATGTCTTTAATTATTTTAACTTATATAGCTTGGTATTTTTATAATTATTAACATCTTTTAGATTAAACACTAATTAACCCACCATTAAGCTTAATCAATCTAGTTAACCTGGATGACAACATCATCATCCACTAACTATATAAATATATTGGTCCAATTACTTAATTGGACCTTCTAATGATATAAAATTTCATAATAATCACTTTTACAGTATTTTACTATTTAGTCCTCTTTACTTACTTATTTATCTAAATGTTAAAATTTACTAACCAAAATTTAATACAACCTTAAGGACCTCGTAAATATTAAATAATTAATATATAGAAACACACACATTGTAATTGTGGTTTCAAAACCACTGTTCCCGACACCACTGAAAAATAGGCTACTACGGTTAATTCATTGGGAAAAATAAAAATATTACAGGTAGGGTAGGTAGTACCGTACTGGTGGGTATACAATTTTTGTCTTGGTAATAGTACGTATCGGTACTAACATGTCTCGGTGTACTATTTTGGGTTTATCAATGTTTTTAAATTTTTTTCACACACACACACATATTTATTGTTTAATTTTTAGTTTCTTAATAAATTATATTTACATTTAAATATTTTCACAAATATATTTATATTTTAAATTTTAATATCTTAATTATATATTATTTTGGTAAAAAAATTTATATATTATATATACATGCAAATATATCTCAATTACATTCATGTAAATATACATTTTAAAATTATTAATTAGCTTTAATAATATCATTTAATAACCATTAATTTTAAATGTAATTATATAAAAATTATAATGGTTAAGCTAAAAAAGTTAAATAACCCCAAGTTGTGGTTTATTAATCGAGTGTTCATTTACTCCGAGAATAACCTAGGTTCAAATCATCATTTTACCAAAAAAATAAAAATATAAAATATTATACCAACCAATACATGCTGATATTGATTGAAGTGGGTTGAAGCACACCGAAAGTTTGACCAAAACGAAATATAGACTACTTGGAAACAGTTTAGAATTAGAACGATCAAAACTAATATGGTAATGAATACCATTATTATAGGTAATATAATATATTCAATGCAAAATTCATGAAAAAATATAAATCACTAAATTTTGGCTTAATGAAAAGTCATAAATGTTAAAAACAATCAAATATTTATTTCACGTTTCCAATAAATTTTTCACTTATGTGTTCCCATAGATTTTTTTGTTACTTAGTCAAAGTTGTTGGTAACATTTGTTGATATTTTAGAACTGTTTCTTAGCTTTTTTTTCTCATGTTGTAGAACAAACTATATAAAAGCTTGTTACTCGTTGAATAAATAATGTAGCAGCATTCAATTTTCATATTCGTGCTTTTTGTTTTAACAATAGTATCAGAGCTTGTGAGCAAGAGTGAGTTGAAAGTTAAAACACGTAAGGAAAGAGTGTTTATGTAACAACCCGATTTTTAGTGGTATCGAAAAATGGTGGTTTTAGAACCATGCTTCAGACGAGTGAGTCCGTAAATATTATTACAGAGTTGTTATATAGGTGAATTGAATGTTTGATGGGTAGTTTTATGGGGAAAAAAGTGATTAAATAAGGTACAATGACTAAATTGAAAAAAGTTACAAAGTTAACCCCTTGTGATTTTAAATTGCTTAAGGATTTATAAGATAATTGAATTAAGATTAGAAATTGTAATTATACAATTTCAAAACATGGTGGACGGCTAAGTATTGTTTTTTTTTGTATATTTAAATGATGTTAAAATTAGAATATAGTAAATGCATAATTTATTTTTTTTAGAAGTTAAAATTTTAATTTGGAACGTAATCAAGTCACACCCGAATTTTTGAATATAGAGTCTGGTCACTTCTGACTTGAAGCCACTTAGATTGATTTTAATTCCTGACACACCCAAATCTTTTGGAAATTCAAATTGTTAAGTGCATTTCTACCCGAATCATTAAATTGATCCTATATTATGCTTGTATTTAATTTGATTCTGGTAAGCATCACAAATTATCATGGTTGGCCATTTCATGAAATTGTGTGGCATTCTAAACTATGCTTAGTGTTATAAAATTTAAAGTGGAATTCGGCCTTAATATATTAGTGTGGACGGCCAAGACTTAGGCAAATCTAGTTAAAAAAAAATCAATTAGATTGCTAAATTTGTATGATGGGATGATGTTATTATAATGATGTTGCTTAGGAAAAAGGAAGAGGGTGGATGAATGCATGAAATTAGATTGGTGGTAGGTTGAGTGAAAGGAAATGGGAGAAAGTTTCATATTTTGGTCACTTGGGGGGGGATTTCACAGTAGGAGTGGAAATAAAGGAGTGAGGTGAGACTTTCATTTTCTTCATTTTTTTCTTAGCATTTGGAAGGGAGGGATGGGAGAGGCAAAATCCTTGCATTGGAGGCCATTGTAGCATGCTTAAAATCTGTAAATATCCCTAACAACTCACGGTAAGCATTCAAAACTTCTTGGCTATGGATGATTAATAGAAATTTGAGGTGTGAAGGTTGAGCCAAGCTTGACTGAATGCAATGTGCTAAGAAAATTTCATGCTCTTGATTCTTTTAATGCATGCAATAGATATGTGAAGTTTTCTTTTTTATGTCAAGTAATCTACGATTTATATTGTTCTTATTTTGTGAAAATAATTCAATTATAGCTCAAGAGGTAAGATGAAGAAATTGTGGAAAGAGAAAAGAACAAGTTGGTAAATAGCTCTAAATTTGGAGAAATTTTGGTAAGTCTTTCAAGTCGTAACTATGTAGTTCCCATATTTTAAATAAATTTGATTTTTGTATGATGGTAAGATTCAGGTATACGGGTTATTAAACCAAGTTTTTTTAGAAGAGAAGAAGAAGAATTGGTAATCAAATGCTTAATTTGGTTGCTGAAAAATGCTACAAATGCTTGTTGTTTTAGCTTGTAAATGTTGATTTAAATGTGTTGTTGTAAAGGGCTGGTTGTTGTCTTAAACATGTGTTCATTGATGTTCATTTTAAATACTTGAAGTGTTGTAAAAAAAATTAGATTTAATCTTACTTCAAAGCTGGTGAATAATCTTTGCTTAATATCCGAATTAGGTTGGCCAGATAGTGTATAATTGTTGTTGTTTAAATGGGGCTTAATGTTGAATTTAAACCATCCAAATGGTAAGTTTTTGAGCTTTTAAATTTTAATTTCATACCTAAATTCGTATCTAATTAACATGCAACTCTCGTCTATAGAGCACCTTGGTTCAAGTTTACATTTAATTGGTCATTTTGATTTTAATCTACTTGTTGGTTTTGATTGAGGCTATTGTTATTTAACCTAATGGTGTCTGATTATGTTTCCTGAATTATGTTGTAATGCATTCAAACACAAATACTTAATTATGTTTCATAAATTTGTTTTAAGGTGTTAATTAATACTGTCCAAGTATGATATTAAAGTATGTAAATGTGTTGCTTAAATGTGTTTAAAGGTGTGTTATTTATGTTGAGTATAACTCATATTTCAGTCAAATTTAAGATATAATCTCCTAGTTAAACTTTGTTTATTTGTTTCAGTTGAACTCTAATTAGTTTAGATTATTTTATTATTATTTGATCTACTAATTAGCCTATAAATAGGCTCTTTTATAACCTTAGAAAAAAATCCATTAAAAGAATATAACTCATAACACTTTTGGAGAATTTTGTGTTTACGTTTTTAGGATTATTTTTTTCAGGTTCTGAGGTTTAATTTTTATCTCCATCTTTTGTACTCTTATTTCTTTTACCATTATAGTCAAATTATCTTTGTTGATGGTTTTTTATCCTCTTTGGAGGAATTTTTCCACGTTAAATTTGTATGTTCTAATTTTCAATTTCTTCTGCTATTTTTTACTTGTTCGTTGCTTAATCGGGTCGATCCCCAACAAGCAGCATCAGAGCTAGTTCAATTTTCATAGATCAAACTGTTCAGAGATTGCAACAACGAGGTTTGACATTGAAAATTTTAATTGTGTCACAAACTTCAATCTGGGGCACGTTCGGATGATGACAATTCTTGTTCAAACTGGCTTGAAAAAGGTCATTATTGGGAATAAGCCTGAGAATCTAGATCAGACAGAATGGGAAGAACATAATGAAAATGCCATGTTTCCAATCCAGTTGTGCCTCGCGAATAGGGTATTACGTGAGGTATTGATGGAGAAAACCTCATTCGCCTTGTGGAAAAGGTTAGAAACTCTTTATGTGACTAAGACTTTAGCTAACCATTTAGTGTTGAAACAACGTCTAATTATGTTTTCCATGAATAAAGGTGAGCTTCTTAGAGATCACATTAGTCAATTTATTACTCTTTTAAATGATTTACAGAATGTTGAGGCTAAGATTGACGATGAAGATTAAGTTATGCTAAGATTGACGATGAAGATTAAGTTATGCTATTATTATGCTCTTTACCCTCATCATTCAAGTTTTTCAGGGAGACCTTGATTTATGGTAGAGATAAACTCTAGTTCAAGGATGTAAAGGGTCATTTGTTGAGTAAAGACAAACTCGCTAATAAGCTTGGTTTAGATAACAAGGCAGGTAGTCAAGCTTCTATTTTTGTAGCATTAAAGAAGCAAGATAAAAGTTATTGTTATTTTAAGAAGCTAGGTCACGTCAAAGTAGATTCTTATAAACTATGAAATAAAAGGACTACTAAAAGTAACGAGGAAGATGTAGCTGGTGCTAATTTGGCCGTTGAAAACGATGATGATTTCTTGTTAGTGTCAATGAACGGTAGCTCCGAGCTTACGTCAGAGTGGATCCTAGATTCAGGATGTTCTTTCAACATGTGTCCCAATAGAGAATGGTTCTCCACATATAGTTTAGTTGAAGGTGGAGTTGTGGGCATGGGAAACGATTCATCCAATAAGGTAATCGATGTTGGTATTGTTAAAATTAGTATACATGATGGGACAAATAGGACACTCTTAGATGTCAGGTATATACATGATTTACGAAAGAATCTCATCTCCTTGAGTACTTTAGACTTGAAAAGTTGTAGAATCAACATTGAGTCGAACAGTATTAAGCTATCTCGTGGGGCTCTTGTTTTGTTAAAAGGTAAAATGACCAAAAATTTTTATATTCTAGAATGTTCTATAATGACCGATGAAACCAGGCATCCCTCATCCGTTACGGAGTTGAAGTCAGCTTGTTTGGAGTAGATGCAACTTGGTAATAGGAAGGAAAAATGTATGACTATTTCGTTGAAGAGAGGTCTTTGTTGGATACAGGTTTTGAAAAGTTAGGGCATAGTGTTTGTGAAAATTAGACTCGGGTTAGTTTTGATTTGGCAGAGCAGAAGTCGAAGGCTAGAAGTCTTCCAGCTTTTAAGCATAGATTCAACTCAGTTAATTCCTTGCATAGTTCAAGATAGGGCCTTGACGGTCTTTGGTAAATATGGCATTGTGGAATACGAGTCAAGGTGGAGATTTGTTGAGTATGACTCATACTTCAATCAAATTTGAGAGATAATCTCCTAGTTAAACTCTATTTATTTATTTCAGTCAAACTCTAATTAGTCTAGTTTATTTTATTATTATTTTACCTATGAATTTAGCCTATAAATAGGCTCTTTTACAACCTTAGAAAAAACACGCATTATAAGATTAGAACGTATAACACTTTTAGAGAATTTTGTATTTACATTTTGATGGTTCTTTATTTACGAGGCTTAGTTTTTATCTTCATCTTTTGTACTCTTTGTTTTTTTGCCATTATAGTAAACTTATCTTTGCCTGTGGTTTTTTATCCTCTTTGGAGTAGTTTTCCCACATTAAATTTATGTGTTCAATTTCTCAATTTCTTCCACTATTTTTTACTTGTTCATTGCTTAATCGAATTGATCCCCAATAATTTATGTTGCCCCAAATTACATTAAAATGTTGTCCATTTTGTGTTATTTATGCTATTCCAACATACCATTAACATGTTGTCCAGTTTGTGTTAATTATGTGGTCCTAAAATAATATTTAGGTGCTGTCCATTTGGTATTGTTGATGTTGTCCTAAATTAAGTGTTATGTGCTATCCAAAGATGGAGTAAGGTTGTTGACTAAATGTCCTCAAATGTGTACTTATATGTCGTCTAAATGTGGATAATGGCTACTGTCTTAATACCCTTCATTTTTCTTATATGTTATCCGATTGTTAAGAAAAAGGTTGAGTCTTAATGGCTTAAAAATGTTCAATTTCTTTATGCTGATCGAATGAAGGCTGTTCGGTATTGTAACACCCCTAACCCGTATCCGTAACCGGAACAGGGTTACAGAGCATTACCTAAACTTCTAGAACATTTAAAAATAATTTATGTTAATTACTGTTCATTTACCAAAATTATTCATAACATCCCTTATATGGACCCTCGATGCCCAAAACGAGTATTGAAATTGAGTTGGGACTTAATCGGAAAAGCTAAGAATTTTTTGCAAAGTTTCAAAAATTTTCCAAGTTACATGGCTTACACGCCCGTGTGGTCCAAGGGACATGCCCGTGTGACCCTACGACACACCCATGTGACCCTACGACACACCCGTGTGACAAGCCGTGTTCGAAACTAGATAGCTCTCTGACTTATGCCACACAGCCAGCCACACGCCCGTGTGCTAGGTCCTGTGGTTAATTTCAATTTTCAAAATTAGGTGCAGGTTTCACACGGCCAAGATACATGTCCGTGTTCTAGGCCGTGTAGCACACACGGCTGAGACACACGCCCGTCTCTCTACCTGTGTGCTCAATTCTGAGCATTCTGTTTTTTGAATTTAAAATGTAGGGGAAACACGACCTAACCACATGCCCATATTCCAGGCCGTGTGTCACACATGGTCTAGATACACGCTCGTGTGTTTGCCTGTTTGGACAAAATAAAGTCATTTCTAGCTTTATTTCTCACCCAAAATTTTACCAATATCCTGTACAAAAACTTATATCAAAATACCAATCAATCCAAACATTGATTTCAAATAATTTCTAACATCTAATATGATATAACATTGCATCCATACATATTTTAAGTTCTTACCTTGGTTTAACCTAAACATTAAACATCATTTGATCACTCATACTTAACACATAAGTGTTTACCATGACATCATGCTTAATAGGTACCAAAACATACCATTACTAGCCATTCCAGTGACTAGATTACAAACATCATATTCAAGCTATCTATGGCCAAGTTAGCCTATACATGCCATTATACCAAAATAAGTTTGTTATTTATACCAAAATAAGCTTGTAGATAGTGTGATGATGCTCCAAACGTTCACCAACCTTCGCGAGCTTTTGAGCACTATAAAATAGAGAAAATAAAACCTAGTAAGTGATATATGCTTAATAAGTTTGTATAACTAAAATTAAACTTACCAATCTCATTTATTAAAATTAAGCATATAATAACATGTTTTCCATGAACTTGGCAAAATTGCCTAAACACATGTATTCAATTAAACATGTTAGTCACAAAATTTTCATATGCATCAAATAAACATAGATGAGCTCATCATATTATATTCTTTCATGACATTATTTATTTCGTCTCATAATTCTCATAACATATCAAGTATTTTACCCGTTGAATCATTGATATTTTGATGGATACTCAGGTAGTACACTCAAGGTGTACAATTCAATAACCTATCAATTTATCAATCAGAGAGCACACTGTTGAGCCACATATCATATTTTAGGATTACTAGTCCAGGCTAAATCCTTTCTGAAACATGTGCTCAGAAAAGTTCAATTAGGATTACTAGTCCAGGCTAAATACTAATTATAACATATGCTCGAAAGGGATTATAACAAGATTACCCGTCCGGGCTAAATCCTATATGTAATGAGATTAATAGGATTACTCGTCCGAGCTAAATCCCATCAACAACAAATGCAGGACCTCATTCAATAAGGGAAATCACATTTATCCATCGAAATCCAATATTCAAACGGAACTTAACCTTTTTAAACCATTTCAAACATGTATTCATTTCTTTGTTATAACATTCAAATTAATTCACATAAATATAAAACACATTCCATAAAAACACAACATTAAATTTAACATATGTACAAGCTCAATTACGTTACACGAACTTACCTCGACACTTGTTCGCGTATATAAATCTACTAATTTGAAACTTTTTCTTTTCCTCAATCTAGCCTCGAATTTGCGTTATTCAAATCTATATAAATGAAGTTAATCATCAATTTCTCACATTTCATATTTGGACTCAATTTACATCCTAGGTAAAATTACCATTTTGCCCTTAAACTTTCCACAAATTCCAATTTTGTCCCTAGGTTTGGAAAATGAAATTCATGCAATTTACTCCTTTTTCCAAGCCTAACCAAAATTTAAATATAAAATTTACAGCACATATATTCTATAAATTTCAAAATTTTTCTTCAATTTTGACAACTTTACAAATTAGTCCTTAAATCATGTTTTCATCAAAAATCACTTTGTAAAAGTTGTTTATCTATCAACAACCTTTCATTTTCTATCATAAATTTATAATTTTTAGCATATTCCTCTATGATATAACTTCTATAATTTGATAAATTTTCAAATTGATCCCCTAAATAGATAGATTAGACTATCCTGGTTTCAAAAATATAAAAATGATGCTTGAATATTTACCAATTTATGCCAAGAAAGCTTGTTTTCTCTTTCCTAGGGTTTCTTTAGAATATTTGGGGAAGAATATGATATAAAATGATTTTAATTCTATTTTAATTATTTACCATCTTTAATTATTTCTATTTCCAATTTAGTCCTTACCCTTTTTCTAAATTTCCATGGATGAATCATAAAAAAATCTATTGATTAATAGTCTAATTACCATATAAGGACCTCAGGTTTTGAATTCCATAGTCATTTAATCCTTCTAGAGACTAAAATTCAACTTTTGCATTTTATGCGATTTGGTCCTTCCGTAATTAAGTACATAATCGATAAAATTTTATTATCAGAATTTTCACATGACATCTCTATCATAATACAAACCATGCCAAAAAATTAAAATAAATTAAATGGGTCCCAAAACCACTATTCCGATTTCATTAAAAATGGGCTTTACAAGTATGAAGAAATAAATTAAAGGATGAAATTTTAAGTAACGACTGTTAACAGTTGTGTGAATGCTCATTTTCAAGAATGAAATGACCAAATTTAAATTGTTAAATTTATTGAAATTGTGGACTAGTACATTTGAATTAAGTGAAAATTTGTAGAGGTAAAATGCCAATCTTGGCGACTGTTCGAATGTTGGACCTTCAACATTTAAATTCTTGATTTTAAAGATGTTTCAAGCTTGCTGGAAAATGCCACATTTGTATACACTATTTGCTGGATATAATAAGTATTGGCAAGTTCTTTATTTTCTTCCGTGGTTATTTTGCTATATCTTTAAGCTGGTATGAGTGATGGTGTTAGAAGAATGTTTGTGAAATCATTATCGAGAGAGCTGCTAATTAAGCTTGGTGATTAGCTTAACTTAATTAAATAAAATTAATTACAATACTAATCAATTATATAAGTCAAATTAGTGGATGAAAAAATCATCTTCTTCATTTACTCTCCATTGTTGTCCAAAAAGAGAAAAAAAAACCTAAGAAATTCTAAAACATCTGGCCATTGATTGGTAAGCAAATTCAAGTCCTTTTCCTTGTAATTTATAGATTTAAGGTCATGGGAGCTTGATTTAGCTAGCTCATGTACCAAATTGTAAAACTGTTAAAGGTTTTGACAATTGTCTTTGTTGATTTCTTGAAGAATTAGGCTTGAAATTGATAGATTTTAAGCTTAGAATATAAAAATGACTAGATTGTAAAGTTAATTTAGCTTGTTTGTTAACTTTGTTACATTAGAGACCAAATCGGATAATTTTAAAATTTTCTATGAAGATATGTTAGAAATAGAAAGTATAAGGTCCCTGATGAGAATATATGAGATTGGATTTTAATTTGAAGCTAGGAATTGGAAGTTATAATTATCTTGAGTTCGGGGACTAAATTGAATAAAAAGTAAATTTTTTGGGATATCGAGAAATCGAGTTCATATAGGCTCATGCATACCATAGCATAGTAAAAAGACATTTGGTATTGATTTATTATATAAAATGATTGTTTAGATCAAGAATCAGATCTAAATGGAGTTGATCATGGAAAAGCTAAAATCGTGGATTAGCCCTTGAAGTATCCACTTTACATATTTTGAACAGGTAAGCTCATATAAGACTTACCACCCTATTTTATTTTATGTTTGAATTTATTTATATGTTAGATTTAAGTAGAATTTAGTGACCTTGGACTAAATTGAAAAGTTACATGAATACCGGATATTATGAGGTAGTACATAGTACAAATGTAAATGTTGGTTGATTATTGAACTAGTAAATTGAATATGTAATTATGTTCAAATATTGGTAATTATTTATGTATACGAAATGCCCGTGTGAATTTAGTAAAAAGTTAGGATACGTCTAGCATGTCATTAGGGTTACACACACATTTGATCAAGGACTTTACATGTTATTGTGAGGTCTAGAATTTGTTGCAAATTCTCGAGTTATACGTATCATAGGCTTACCCTAGACTGGTAACTTCGATATAATGCCAGCTTGTGTGAGCAATTCTGCTATAATGTCAGCTTGTGTAAGCAACTTATTCCCCTGAATCCAAGTTTGTTTTACTATAGTTCTGTCGGGCGGTGTTCAAATAAACGAAAATAAAAATTTAAATGCAAATTGGATATGTGATGGTATATGTTTTATATTTGATATGTGATAAGTATTGGATTGCCTTAATGTCTTAAATATTCCTCATGATTTGTAAATGTGACTAACCTATTTAGATGATAATGTTGACATGTAATTAGATGTGCTAATATGTGCCAAGAATAGCCACTTTTGAATGCCAAAATGTATGACATTTTTCTTTATTCTTTAATGGATCAAAGTAAGTTTAGTAACTTTATTTGAACTTACTAAGCATTCTTAATGCTTACTCTAGTTGTTTTTCCTTCCATGTAGATTTTCACCTTGCGAAACTATTGAGCTGGATCAGAGAAGGAGTATACACAATCCTAAGACGATAGTTATAAATTCATTTTGAATTTATGATTTTCTGTCATGTACATAGGGATCTTTGTTGTGCAAATGGTCAATTTGATGTTAATGTTATGTAATAAGTTGATAATGGTTGGAACTAATGTAATTGGCTTATTCTGTGATCAAATTGATACATGTTTTGGTTGTGTTAGCATAATGATCTCAATTGATAGGTGTTGACATGATAAAGATTATAAGTATGTTAGTTTGAATGGTTAGGTTGCTTAGTGGCATGTAAAGTGGTAAAAATGATAGTCATGCTTGAAATATAGGTTATGTGTATAGTTGATTTGGTTCTTTCAATTGTCATTTGGATACTAGATACTCAAAATGAATAGTTATGCACATATTGATCTAAGGTAAGCAAAATTGTCATGGTTAGATAAGTAAATGGTGAAATTGAACCTGAATGAATGACATGAATTTTATGATAAGTTAAATGGTTAATTTCAAATTGTTACAAGTTCATTTTGGCATGTTTTATTAGGTTGGCTTAAGTGAAATGGTCAAATGAATGTCGGTAACAATATGTTTTGGTTGAATACATGTAATTTATGTACCAACTGAGCTAAGTAGCCAAAAACAGGGGCCACGTCATAACTTCAGACTTTTGGCGTCGCAACTTTGTCATCTCAAAGAGTGACATCAGTCTAGGAATTTTAAAACTTTACAATTTAGTCCTAGTTCGAGTGCGAACTAGTATAAGAGTATTTATAAGCCTGTGTAAGTCCCAAAATTGATAGTATATCATATCATATGCATGTCTTTCTTATATTTAAAAAACGACATGAATTGGATATTTATTTGATCATTGTTACTTTGGTAACTAGTGTAGCATTTGTAACTCAGAGTCGATAATCGGGTCAGGCAAGGAGTGTTACAATGCATTTCGGATCTGGTGATCGAGTTAGTGTGGGATGTTATAGGCAACTTATCTATCAAATTCACAATCCAATCCAAAGTCCACGATACCAGGGTATGCCTTGGAAACTTTGAATCAATCCAAGACCAATATAATATTCCCTAAGTAATATGATCTTCCATAATAGGCTAGATACAAACCATACAATCAACATAACATAATTAAATAATTCAATAAATTGCCAACACCTTAAATGTGGAAATTTTCTCCAACAATTTCATTGGCAGGGGAGTTAGCACTCTCTAATATCATATTGTTAGTTTCATATTTTTCAACAATATTGAAGACCAAAATAGCACCTCAGGCTATGTATTTATATTTGGTTTAGCAGTTGTTTTGTGGTCGTCAAAGAAATAACTCATATTCACTCTTTCAACAACAGAAGCCAAAATCGTGGTTGCCACATCATGTGATTTGGTTGAGGAAGATCCTTGAACAACTTCAATTCAAATAACAGGGAGAAACAATAATTTTTTGTGGCAACAATTTAACCAATAAATTTTCAAAGAATCCAACTTTACATGGAAGAAGCAATCATATGAAAGGGAAGTATCATTTTTTAGGGATCTTACAATATATGGTGTAATCTTGTTTTCTCTAGAAGTGAATATCAAGTTACTGATTTATTCACAAAGTCCCTCTGTAACACCCCTAACCCATATCCTTCGCTAGAACAGTGTTACGGAATGTTACCAGAGTTTCCAGAACATCTACCGATAATTCATGTCAAATTTTATTCAATTACCGACTTTACTCATAACGTCCCTTAAAATGGACCCTTCAGGCCCAAAACGAGTATTAGAATCAAATCGGGACTAAATCGGGAACTCAGGGAATTTTTTGCGATATTTCAAAAATTTGCCTAGATGCAGGGCTCACACACCCGTATGGTCCAAGGGACACGCCCGTGTGACCTTAGGACACGCCCGTGTTGCAGGCCGTACCCGACACTGTATAACTCTCTGACTTGTGCACACGGCCAGCCACACGCCTGTATGCTAGGCCGTGTGGTTAATTAATTTTCTTCAAAATTAGGTGCAGGTTTCACATGGCCAAGACACACATCCGTGTTCTAGGCCAAGTAGCACACACGGCTGAGACACACACCTGTGTCGCTGCCTGTGTGCTCAATTCTGAGCATTCTATTTCTCAAATTTAAGGTGCATGGGACACATGGCCTATTCACACGCCCATGTACCAGGACGTGTGTCACACACGATCAAGACACATGCCTGTGTGTCTACCTGTGTGGACAAAATAAAGCCATTTCCAACTTCATTTCTCACCCAAAATCATACCAATAACCTGCACTAAAACTTACATCCAAATACCAACCAATTCAAGCATTGGACTCAAGCAAATTTTAACATCTAAATATGATATAACAGTGCATACACATATGTTTATAATCTTACATTGGTTTAACCTAGACATTAACTGTGACAGCCCAAAGTTGACCCTAGTCGGGAAGTGGTTTCGGGACCGCTAAACCGAGTCACCGAAATGTTTGAATGTGATACTTATTGTCTAGAATATGTAATTATGAATGTGTGAAAATTTCAAGCTTCAATTTGGTTGATTTCATGTGAATTTAGTCAATAGGACTTATGTGAGAAAATTCTAAAATGTGATAGGTCAATGTGTGAGGACCTATTAGTGCATGTGGACAAAGGGGGGACTTGCATGTCAAATTCCCCCCCTACTAGTAGTGGCCGGCCATGACAAGCATGGTAGACCAAGTTTGATGGCCAAGACATGTCATAGACATGTTTTGTTGGTGCATCATGGGTGGAAAAAAATAAAATAATAGGCATGGAAATTAAATAATGAAAAGGAGTATGATGAATACACAAAAAAAAAGTGTGTAGTTGATTCTTTTCCCCCCCCATTGCCGTGAGCTAAAGAAAAGAGAGGAGAAGATCTTTGTTCATCCTTTTCTCACCTTCATTTAGCCTAAATTAGAAAGAAAAACAAAGAAAAAATTTTCTCATCCTTTGGTTCATCCTTGGCCAAAAATTTTAAGGAGGAAAGAAGAAGAAAGGTGAAGAGATTCGGCCATGCATGTAGCTAGGCTAAGGTATGTTTGATGATGTTCCATGAGATGCATGCATGTTTTAGTTGTTAGCTTGAGTTCTACCTAGCCCATGGTCTAAATCTTGCTATGTGATGGAATTGGCACTTGACCATGGATGCATCATTCTTGGTTGGTGTTTGATGTTGTGGTGATGAGGCATGACGATGAGTTAAGATTCGGCCTAGGTGGAGGTTGTGTTAATGCCATTGCATGCAAAATATGAAGCTTGTTAATGATGCATGTGATGATGGCTTGATGATTCTTGAACCTCCTTTTTAGCATTTTTGTGTGAGCACATATGTGCATTGGTTGCTAAATGGAGAAGAATCGGCTAGCAAGATGTGTGCTAAGGCCGAATGTAACTTTGCATGTTAATGAGCAATGCATGTGTTAAATTGATGAAAAGGGGGAGGATGCTTTACTAGTGTGTATATGTGTGTATTAAGTGTTGAAATCGACCCCAAAAATAGACATGCATATTCGGCCAAGGGGAAAGAAATTAGCTAATATGTTGTGTTGATGCATGATTTTTGCATGTATGAGACTTTAATGTCTAATGTATAAATATGGGCTAAGTGCCTTGTGTTCATCTTTTTGATGCCTAAATGATGAAATCAATTTATTTGTTTAATTAAGCTCAAGAGCAAAGGGGAAATAAATCCGATAAAGGGAAGGAAAAAGTGGTTGAATAGCTAGCGGAATCGTTCGACAACACCCGAGGTAAGTTCTTGAGTAAGAGAGCTTAAATTACGATGTGATTAAATCATGCTCTATGTGTGGCTATTGAGCCGAATGTGCAAGGACGATATGTGCCTTGTGTTTGAGTTTCGCAAATGAAAATGAAATATGAATGTGCCATGAATTATTGTTAGATGTGCATGATTAATTGAATGCTGTCCGGGCTAAGTCCCGAAGGCTTTGTGCTAAGTGAATATATCCGGACTAAGATCCGAAGGCATTTGTGCGAGATACAAATTCCGGGTTAAGCCCCGAAGGCCTTTGTGCTAGATACTAAATCCGGGTTAAGTCCCGAAGGCATTCGTGCGAGTTATTAAATCTGGGTTATGTCCCGAAGGCATTGTGTGAGTTACAAAAACCGGGCTATGTCCCGAAGGCATTTGAACGAGGAGCTATATCCGGTTAAATCCCGAAGGTACGTGATTTGGTAATGAATGAGCTTGCTGTAAAATTCCAGCGAATACTCGAAAAACATCCCAATATGGGGATATGTTACGTATGTGTTGAATTTAATCGAGCCCTTACAAATAAATGTTCGCTCAGTTGATAAACGAGCTACCGGCCTTCGGCTAAGTTAGTCTATTGTGTATGTACATAAGGGTTGTTAATGTTGTGAAGCAAGTTTGATATCGGTAAATTGCGTATTAAGAAATATTCTGTTTAGCTAAATGTGTGTTATTCTTTGTTTATGCTGGAATTCCTTGCTCAAAACTTACTAAGCATAAATTGCTTACTCGTTACACTGCTCCTCTGTTTTATAGATTTTTGGTTCTCCAGCTATCGGACTCGGGATCTTGAAGTCGAAGTCGCCCACACTATCAAAGGCTCTTTTGGGTACTATTTTGGTTGAATTTTGATATGGCATGTATAGGACTACCCATTGTTGTTTTTCGAGTACTTTATGAAATGTATAAGTGTACAGCCATGCGAAAATGGCTTGTAGAAGTGGAGTATGGCATTAGACCATTCGTGTTTATGAATGTATAGATGGTTTCATGATGTAACTATAGTTGGAATGGAAGTGTTGAGCAAATGATCAGCCATTGGAATGGCTAAGTATGATCATATGTGGGCATATGCATGACAAGGCCCTAGTTGGTCCATGAAACCCCGAAAATAGGTAAGGTTTACTTTGAAAACAGAGGCTGACAGCAGCAGTGGTGTGGATTGGAAAAATCACAAGAATTCGTAGGAGTGGAATTAAATAGTGAATAAATTATGTAATCGAACCTTGATGAATCTACTTTCATATGAAAGTAACGAAACAATAATATGAACAGTACAGTAAGAGATATTCGGGTTCTTGTGGAACAGGGCCAGAACAGTTTCTGGATTCCCTGTTCCGACTTTGGAAATTCACTATAAATTGACCAGAGATAATTAGGGGTCATACCATATATGTATGGATTCATCTCTGAGTCTAGTTTCCATAGAAAGAAACGGCATCAGTATTGAAGCTCTGTGCAGAGAGATATCCAAGTCGTAATGGGAAAAGGTCAGTGTAGTCGACCCCTGTAACATGGGAGACTTTGACTAATAAACTGTACTAATTGGCCCGACCAAAAATTCTAGAAAAAAATAAATAGGTGGGGACATGAGTCTAGTTTCAGGGAAAAATCACAAAACTGATTTTCGAGTTGTGAAACTCAAGATATGATTTTTGAAGCGACTAGTACTCAGACTGGGCAGTGTCTGGAAAAAATTTTCAAAGTTTGTTAACATCTCGTGTCCGACTCCGGTGTCGGTCTCGGGTTCGGGGTGTTACATTAAATTGGTATCAGAGCTACGGTTTAGTCGATTCTAGGACTACCGTAATGTGTTGGGTCTAGCTATACATGCCATTTTATGTGATTACTTGATAGTGTGGTGATTTCTGACAATTGTAAATGTGTTTATAGTAATGGATCCCGATCGTGACCGAGAGGTAGCTGATGATCTTGAGAGTGTAGCGCCTACTCCCGCACAAGGGACAGTGCCGGCAGACTCTCAACCTAATGCTAGTAATCCGAATGATGAAGCTAGACAAGCATTCTATAGCGTGATGAATGATTGGTTCAACCAATACATTCGAACTAATATGGCTGTTCCACAACCTCCATTCCCGACAAATACTACCCCCGCACCTACAATACCACCGGTAACGGACCAAATAAGGTCAAATAAGCCCCCAGTTGACAGAATCCGAAAACATGGGGCTACTGAATTTAAGGCTATGGATAGCGATGATGCCGAGCAAGCTGAATTTTGGCTGGACAACACTATCCGGGTACTGGATGAGCTATCTTGTACACCCGATGAATGCCTAAAGTGTGCTATCTCCTTGCTACGTGATTCTGCCTACTATTGGTGGAGTACTCTGACTTCTGTTGTGCCCCGAGAGCAAGTAACTTGGGAGTTTTTCCAAACTGAGTTTCGGAAAAAGTATATCAGTCAGAGATTTGTTGATCAAAAGCGGAAGGAATTTCTTGAGCTTAAGCAAGGCTCCATGTCGGTTACTGATTACGAGCGAAAATTTGTTAGACTTAGCAAATACGCTCGGGAATGTGTTTCGTCCGAAGCTATTATGTGTAAACGCTTCGAGGATGGGCTGAATGAAGATATAAAAATGTTCGTTGGCGTTCTTGAAATACGAGAGTTCGTGGTACTTGTTGAACGAGCTTGTAAAGCCGAAGAGCTTAGAAAAGAAAAGCAAAGAGTTGATGAGGGAACTGGAGAGTTTCGTAAAAGATCCTCGGGAAGGTCTCTTCAACAGACATCGAAGAGATTTCGAGATGATGCGGGCCAGTTTAGAGGCACTTCGGGCCTTTTTAGACGAGATCGTGATCGACCCCCTGTGGGTACACGAGGCACTTCGGTCGCCAGTGTTGGGAATGAACGTCGAGATAGAACGAAATGTCGATATTGCGGTAAATGGCATTCGGGGAGTTGTAGATTCCCTGACCGCTCCTGTTACAAGTGCGGATCAGTTGACCACTTCATTAAAGATTGCCCGAGGTTGTTTGAACAGAATGAAAATCAGAGTGGGAAACCGGGTGCTACCACTGCTCGAGGTAGACCATCTGGAAATACGGGCAATGCTAGTGGTGGTCAGAGAGGATCTAGAGATGATATAACCAGATCCGAAGCTCGTGCGCCTGCTAGAGCTTATGCTATACGTGCCCGCGAGGATGCTTCTTCGCCTGATGTTATTACCGGTACATTCACTCTCTTTGATACTAATGTAATTGCTTTGATTGACCCCGGTTCTACTCATTCTTACATATGTGAAACCTTAGCATCCAGTAAGACTTTACCTATTGAGTCTACTGAGTTCGTAATTCGGGTGTCAAATCCCTTGGGTCATTACGTGCTTGTCGACAAAGTGTGTAAGAAATGTCCCCTGGAAATTCGAGGTTCCTGTTTTCCGGCGGACTTGATGCTTTTGCCGTTTGATGAATTTGATGTTATCCTTGGTTTGGATTGGTTGACCGCGCATGATGCGATTGTGAATTGCAAGAGCAAGACTATTGATTTGAGGTGCGTAAATAACGAAGTAGTCCGAATTGAGTCTGCGGACTTGGAGGGGATGCCAGCTGTAATATCAGCAATGTTGGCACAGAAATATGTAAGAAAAGGGTGCGAAGCATACCTTGCGTATGTACTTGATGACAAAGAATTAGAAAAGAAACCCGAATCTGTGCCGGTGGTTTGTGAATACCCGGATGTTTTTCCGGAAGAATTACCGGGTTTACCACCTATTCGGGAGGTAGAGTTTGGTATTGAGCTTGTACCTGGGACTACGCCGATTTCGATAGCTCCGTATCGTATGGCACCAACCGAGTTAAAGGATGTTAAGTTCGAGTGGACGGAGAAATGTCAGAAAAGTTTCGACCAACTGAAAACTCATTTGACTGAAGCTCCAATTTTGGTGCAACCCGAATCAGGTAAAGAGTTTGTCATTTATAGTGACGCATCCCTACTTGGGTTGGGTTACGTATTGATGCAAGAAGGTCGAGTCGTGGCCTATGCGTCGAGACAATTGAAGCCACACGAGAGGAATTATCCGACCCATGATCTCGAACTAGCTGCCATCGTGTTTGCTTTAAAAATATGGCGACATTATCTGTTTGGTGAGAAGTGCCATGTATTTTCGGATCACAAAAGTCTCAAATATTTGATGACTCAACGAGACTTGAATCTGCGACAAAGACGTTGGCTTGAGTTGTTGAAAGATTACGAGCTTGTCATTGATTACCACCCGGGAAAGGCTAACGTGGTTGCGGACGCCTTAAGCCGGAAGTCATTGTTTGCTTTACGAGCGATGAACGTGCATTTGTCTGTTCTACCAGACAATGTGTTAGTAGCTGAATTAAAAGCTAAACCATTATTGACTCACCAAATTCGTGAAGCTCAGAAAGTCGATGATGAATTGGTTGCAAAACGGGCTAAGTGTTTTCCGAACGAGGAATCGGAGTTTCAAATTGATGATGATGATTGTTTGAGGTTCAGAAATCGTTTATGTGTTCCAAGGAATTCGGAACTCATTTCGATGATTCTGAACGAAGCACATTGTAGCCGAATGTCAATTCACCCGGGGAGTACGAAAATGTACAACGATTTGAAACGTCAATTTTGGTGGCATGGTATGAAACGGGACATCTCCGACTTTGTTTCGAGATGTTTAATATGTCAACAAGTGAAAGCGGAACATCAAGTGCCTTCAGGATTACTCCAGCCGATCATGATACCCGAGTGAAAATGGGATCGAGTCACAATGGACTTTGTGTCCGGACTGCCCTTGTCAGCAAGTAAGAAGGATGCGATATGGGTTGTTGTTGATAAACTGACTAAGTCGGCTCATTTCATCCCCGTACGTACGGATTTTTCATTGGATAAACTAGCTGAATTGTATGTTTATCAAATTGTGAGATTACACGGGGTACCTGTTTCTATCGTGTCGGATAGAGATCCGAGATTCACCTCACGATTTTGGAAGAAATTGCAAGAAGCTCTGGGTACCAAGCTGCATTTTAGCACTGCTTCTCACCCCCAAACCGATGGTCAATCCGAGCGGATAATTCAGATACTTGAGGATATGTTGAGATGTTGCATCCTCGAGTTCAGTAGTTCATGGGAACGGTATTTACCTTTGATTGAATTCGCTTAAAACAATAGTTTTCAATCAAGTATTAAGATGGCACCTTACGAGGCTTTGTACGGTCGTAAATGCCGTACACCATTGTTTTGGACCGAGCTCGGTGAAAGTAAAATTTTCGGAGTTGATTTGATTAAAGATGCTGAACAGAAAGTAAAGGTAATCCGTGAAAGTCTGAAGGTAGCCACGGATCGTCAGAAGTCGTACGCAGATTTGAAACGAAAAGACATCGAGTATCAGGTGGGAGACAAAGTGTTCCTTAAGGTTTCACCTTGGAAAAAGATACTCAGGTTCGGCCGTAAGGGCAAGTTGAGCCCAAGATTCATTGGGCCGTACGAAATCTCCGAACGAGTTGGTCCGGTTGCGTATAGATTGATTTTGCCCCCGGAGCTTGAAAAGATTCATGACGTCTTTCATGTTTCGATGCTTCGACGCTATCGATCTGATCCATCGCATATAATTAGCCCATCAGAGGTTGAAATTCAAGTCGACATGAGCTATGAAGAAGAACCGATGCGTATCCTAGCTCGTGAAGTGAAGGAGTTGCGAAACAAAAGAGTTCCGCTAGTAAAGGTGTTATGGCTCAAACACGGGATCGAGGAAGCTACTTGGGAGACCGAGAGCTCGATGAAAGAACGATACCCAAACCTATTTACTGGTAAGATTTTCGGGGACGAAAATTTCTTAAGTGGGGAGAGTTGTGACAGCCCAAAGTTGACCCTAGTCGGGAAGTGGTTTCGGGACAGCTAAATCGAGTCACCGAAATGTTTGAATGTGATACTTATTGTCTAGAATATGTAATTATGAATGTGTGAAAATTTCAAGCTTCAATTTGGTTGATTTCATGTGAATTTAGTCAATAGGACTTATGTGAGAAAATTCTAAAATGTGATAGGTCAATGTGTGAGGACCTATTAGTGCATGTGGACAAAGGGGGGACTTGCATGTCAAATTCCCCCCTACTAGTAGTGGCCGGCCATGACAAGCATGGTAGACCAAGTTTGATGGCCAAGACATGTCATAGACATGTTTTGTTGGTGCATCATGGGTGGAAAAAAATAAAATAATAGGCATGGAAATTAAATAATGAAAAGGAGTATGATGAATACACAAAAAAAAGTGTGTAGTTGATTCTTTTCCCCCCCATTGCCGTGAGCTAAAGAAAAGAGAGGAGAAGATCTTTGTTCATCCTTTTCTCACCTTCATTTAGCCTAAATTAGAAAGAAAAACAAAGAAAAAATTTTCTCATCCTTTGGTTCATCCTTGGCCAAAAATTTTAAGGAGGAAAGAAGAAGAAAGGTGAAGAGATTCGGCCATGCATGTAGCTAGGCTAAGGTATGTTTGATGATGTTCCATGAGATGCATGCATGTTTTAGTTGTTAGCTTGAGTTCTACCTAGCCCATGGTCTAAATCTTGCTATGTGATGGAATTGGCACTTGACCATGGATGCATCATTCTTGGTTGGTGTTTGATGTTGTGGTGATGAGGCATGACGATGAGTTAAGATTCGGCCTAGGTGGAGGTTGTGTTAATGCCATTGCATGCAAAATATGAAGCTTGTTAATGATGCATGTGATGATGGCTTGATGATTCTTGAACCTCCTTTTTAGCATTTTTGTGTGAGCACATATGTGCATTGGTTGCTAAATGGAGAAGAATCGGCTAGCAAGATGTGTGCTAAGGCCGAATGTAACTTTGCATGTTAATGAGCAATGCATGTGTTAAATTGATGAAAAGGGGGAGGATGCTTTACTAGTGTGTATATGTGTGTATTAAGTGTTGAAATCGACCCCAAAAATAGACATGCATATTCGGCCAAGGGGAAAGAAATTAGCTAATATGTTGTGTTGATGCATGATTTTTGCATGTATGAGACTTTAATGTCTAATGTATAAATATGGGCTAAGTGCCTTGTGTTCATCTTTTTGATGCCTAAATGATGAAATCAATTTATTTGTTTAATTAAGCTCAAGAGCAAAGGGGAAATAAATCCGATAAAGGGAAGGAAAAAGTGGTTGAATAGCTAGCGAAATCGTTCGACAACACCCGAGGTAAGTTCTTGAGTAAGAGAGCTTAAATTACGATGTGATTAAATCATGCTCTATGTGTGGCTATTGAGCCGAATGTGCAAGGACGATATGTGCCTTGTGTTTGAGTTTCGCAAATGAAAATGAAATATGAATGTGCCATGAATTATTGTTAGATGTGCATGATTAATTGAATGCTGTCCGGGCTAAGTCCCGAAGGCTTTGTGCTAAGTGAATATATCCGGACTAAGATCCGAAGGCATTTGTGCGAGATACAAATTCCGGGTTAAGCCCCGAAGGCCTTTGTGCGAGATACTAAATCCGGGTTAAGTCCCGAAGGCATTCGTGCGAGTTATTAAATCCGGGTTATGTCCCGAAGGCATTGTGTGAGTTACTAAAACCGGGCTATGTCCCGAAGGCATTTGAACGAGGAGCTATATCCGGTTAAATCCCGAAGGTACGTGATTTGGTAATGAATAAGCTTGCTGTAAAATTCCAGCGAATACTCGAAAAACATCCCAATATGGGGATATGTTACGTATGTGTTGAATTTAATCGAGCCCTTACAAATAAATGTTCGCTCAGTTGATAAACGAGCTACCGGCCTTCGGCTAAGTTAGTCTATTGTGTATGTACATTAGGGTTGTTAATGTTGTGAAGCAAGTTTGATATCGGTAAATTGCGTATTAAGAAATATTCCGTTTAGCTAAATGTGTGTTATTCTTTGTTTATGCTGGAATTCCTTGCTCAAAACTTACTAAGCATAAATTGCTTACTCGTTACACTGCTCCTCTGTTTTATAGATTTTTGGTTCTCCAGCTATCGGACTCGGGATCTTGAAGTCGAAGTCGCCCACACTATCAAAGGCTCTTTTGGGTACTATTTTGGTTGAATTTTGATATGGCATGTATAGGACTACCCATTGTTGTTTTTCGAGTACTTTATGAAATGTATAAGTGTACAGCCATGCGAAAATGGCTTGTAGAAGTGGAGTATGGCATTAGACCATTCGTGTTTATGAATGTATATATGGTTTCATGATGTAACTATAGTTGGAATGGAAGTGTTGAGCAAATGATCAGCCATTGGAATGGCTAAGTATGATCATATGTGGGCATATGCATGACAAGGCCCTAGTTGGTCCATGAAACCCCGAAAATAGGTAAGGTTTACTTTGAAAACAGAGGCTGACAGCAGCAGTGGTGTGGATTGGAAAAATCACAAGAATTCGTAGGAGTGGAATTAAATAGTGAATAAATTATGTAATCGAACCTTGATGAATCTACTTTCATATGAGAGTAACGAAACAATCATATGAACAGTACAGTAAGAGATATTTGGGTTCTTGTGGAACAGGGCCAGAACAGTTTCTGGATTCCCTGTTCCGACTTTAGAAATTCACTATAAATTGACCAGAGATAATTAGGGGTCATACCATATATGTATGGATTCCTCTCTGAGTCTAGTTTCCATAGAAAGAAACGGCATCAGTATTGAAGCTCTGTGCAGAGAGATATCCAAGTCGTAATGAGAAAAGGTCAGTGTAGTCGACCCCTGTAACATGGGAGACTTTGACTAATAAACTGTACTAATTGGCCCGACCAAAAATTCTAGAAAAAAATAAATAGGTGGGGACATGAGTCTAGTTTCAGGGAAAAATTACAAAACTGATTTTCGAGTTGTGAAACTCAAGATATGATTTTTGAAGCGACTAGTACTCAGACTGGGCAGTGTCTGGAAAAATTTTTCAAAGTTTGTTAACATCTCGTGTCCGACTCCGGTGTCGGTCTCGGGTTCGGGGTGTTACATTAACATCATTTGACCACATATTCTTAACATAACACATGTGTGTTTATCATAATAACCTACTTTATAATACTAAAATAAACCATTTCTAACCATTCCAATGGCTAGGTTACAAACATCATTTTCAAGCCAACAATGGCCAAGTTAACCTATACATGCCATTATATCAAAATGATTTTTACTATTTATACCAAAATAAGTTTGTGGATAGTGTGATGATGCTCCAACTAATCTCCAACTTTCGCGAGCTTCCGAGCACTATAAACAGGAAAAATAAAACCTAGTAAGCATTACTTGCTTAGTAAGTTCGCATAAAAGGAATTAAAACTTACTACTTTACATTTATTAACATTAAGCATTCAAAAACATGCTTTTTCATCAATTTGGAAAATTTACCTATACACATACACTTAATCAAACAAGTTAGTTACATAAATGTTCACATATGCATCAAGTAAGCATAGATGAGCTCATCATACTATATTCTTTCAAGACATCATTCATTTCGGGTCATAATTCTCATATCATGTCAAGTATTTTATTCGTTGAATCATTAAAATTTCGGTGGATATTCAAACAGTACACTCAAGGTGTACAATTTAATAACCTGCCAATTCATATTCAGGAGTACCCATTAGGGCACTTAATCAAAAAGCACACTCTCGAGCCTCATAACATATAACAAGATTACCAGTTCAGGCTAAATCTTTTTTGTAATATATGTTCAGAAGATCTAAATTAGGATTACCAGTCCAGGTTAAATTCTAATTGTAACATATTAAATTCTAATTGTAACATATGCTCGAGAGGGATTATATCAAGATTACCAGTCTAGGCTAAATCCCGTCAGCAACAATGTAGGACCTCATTCAATAAGGAAATTTCGTTTATCCATCAAAATCTAATATTCAAACGAAATTTAACCATTTTCAAACAATCTCAAGCATGTAAACATTTCTTATGTTATAACATTCAAATTAACTCACATAAATACAAAACACATTCCATACAACACAACATTCAATTTATCATATTTACAAGCTTAATCAAGTTACACGAACTTACCTCGACACTTGTTCGCGTATATAAATCTACTAATCTGAAACTTTCTCTTTTCCTCGATCTAGCTTCGAATTTGTGTTATTCGGATCTATATAAATAAATTTATTCATCAATTTATCACATTTCACATTCAAGTGGACTCAATTTACATCCTAAGTAAAATTACCATTTTGCCCCTAACCTTTCCATAAATTCCAATTTCGTCCCTAGGCTCGGAAATGAAATTTATACATTTTACTCCCCATTCCAAGCCTAACCAAAATTTCACTATAAAATTTACAACACATTCTATAAAATTTAGAATTTTTCTTCAATTTTCACAACCTTACATTTTAGTCCCTAAATCATGTTTTCATCAAAAATCACTTTGTAAAAGTTGTTTATCTATCAAAAACCTTTCATTTTCTACCATAAATTTCAAATTTTCAACATATTCATCCATGAAATAATTTTCCTATTTTGATAACTTTTCAAATTGATCCCTCAAATAGATAGATTAAGCTATCTCGGTTTCAAAAATATCAAAATTACTAAAAATGGGACAATAAAACTTACCCAATTAAGTCAATAAAGTTTCTTCTCTCTCTCCTAGGGTTTCCATGTATTTTGGGGATGAAGATGACATGAAATAAGATGATATTTCTTTTATCATCTTTTAATTAAATAAATTAATTCAAATTTTAATTTAGTCCTTACTCTTTTTCTAAATTTCCATGGATGAGTCACCAAAAAATATCTACATACTTTTCTTTAATGGTCTAATTCCATAAAAGGACCTCAAGTTTTGAATTCCATAGCTATTTAATCCTTCTAGCTACTAGAATTTAACTTTTGCATTTTATGTGATTTGGTCCTTCCTTTAATTAAACACATAATCGGTAAAATTTTCTTAACAGAATTTTCACATGACATTTCTAATATAATACGGACCATGTAATAAAATTAAAATAAATTTTATTTTCGGCTCGAATTTGTGGTCTCGAAGCTACTGTTCCGATTTCATTGAAATTGAGCTGTTAGACCTTCAAAATTACTATATTTCAGAAGCTTGGTGGAGTTTTTTTCGATGGATGCCACAAATTGAAGAAAAACTTGTTCCTAAGCCTTTAAATTGCCCACTTGCAATATTAGTTTACAGAAAGGCAACGTTAGAAAAAGTTAAAATATTTATTCCACGTTTTCAATAAATTTGCCACTCATGTGTATAGTTATAGGCTTTTCTGTTACTCAGTGAATTCTATTTTTAAGAGTTGTTGGCATTGTTATTTTACAACTACTTTTAGCTTCTTTTTTCTGTTGTAGAAAAATTTATATAAAAAGCTTGTTACTTGTTGATTAAAGTGTGCAACTTCATTTTTCATATTGGTGTTTTCTTTTTTTCTAACAATATATATATATGCATTTTAATTATGTATAAAATGTTATCAAAATTATATCATTAATTGTTTAAGCTCGCAAATTTAATTTGCTAAATTCTATAATTATAAAAAGAATATATTGAAATTATATCCATACCCAACTTATGAATAGATATATATTAAACAATAATCTCAAGTTTGTTTTAGTTTATTCATATAATTTAAAATTTTGAAGTTCGTTAATTTTTCACATTTGTGCTTTCGCTTTTTTAACTATATATATATATACATTTTAATCATATATATAAAATGTTATCAAATTTATATAAGAATTGTTCAAGTTCAAACTTTTATTTACTAAATTCTATAATTATAAAAAATATATATTGGAATTATACTAGTACCCAATCTATGAATATGTCCAAAACCAAAATATATTATTTATCAAAATAGTCGGATGCATATTAAACAATAACCTCAAGTTTGTTTTATTTTGTTCATACAATTTAGAGGTTTGAAGTCCGGATTTTAGCATTTATAACCCTTGCCCATCTCCTGGTAAGGGTCTATATAAGAAAATACGATTAATTGTTTACATAGTTCCTATTTATGTACTAGTTAGCTATCTGTACCAAAAAAAAAAAACTTGTATAGAAAATAAAATTACTTCAATTTCACACCAAAGAATATTTATTATGAGAATCAAAGCCACCTTAGTAGAATGCAGAATGTAGAATAGCCATTCAAGGTCATATGTTCCACCATTTTTTCTTTTCCATTTTCCTGGCAAGTTGATGTGCAATGGATGCAAAGTTCTCTGCCTCGTTTTGTAGCTCTTGTGACCGGTCATTGATCCTCTGGTATCAATGACCAATTATAGGAAGCATTGATGAGTTCTTATTCGTGAGAAAATTCATAAGAAGAGAAAATAAAAACATGATTGTGTAGAATTATTTAATATGAAGTAGTGCCAACCTTGAGCTTTTCCTGCCGCTCTATAAGCCTGTCCCTTGCCCGTGCAGCCGCAGCTGCAGCATCCTGGTTAACCAGTTTTTTTTCTTTTTGTGTTAGAAATACAATTGATTGATGCTACAAATTTTATGAAATCAAATTTACCTCCGGTCCTCGATACTTGGCCCTGATCTCGTAAACTGATCTAACTGTTGGTTTTGCATCAGTACTTGAACCCTCAAATAGTCTTTCTCGCTCTGGTTTTTTATCCACAATATGACAATAAGAATGTTTAGAAGTCAGAGATGAGAACAAATGCAGGAAGTGTTAAGAAACTACTGGCATACTTTTCTCATCATTATTAATTGTCTCAGATTTAGGGAAGACAGTGATTTTCTCATCAATTAGGATGTCATCTGCATGAGAAAAAGGGGTCAAGTGAGGAAAAAGAACGTAGAAAGAAAATTAGATGACAGAACAAAGATAGAAGAACCTATGTTAAGATTGATGACTTCTTTGTCATCCGTGCTGGCCGTGGAAGGCTTTAAGAATGGGGGACTAGAAAATATGCTCTCCAAATGTGGGAAATCCTTCCTGCAAGCTTCTTTAATTTGCATGTTTCTATCCTGCTTCCCACCTATTAAGCCCTTAAAAATACCACCTAAAATCCCAGGGGAGGTATCCTGTGGCCACAGTATTTAAGTCGGCATGTAGGGAAAAACAACTAATTATAAAGAAAGCACAGAATAATGCCGACCAACCTCACTTTTCACAGTTGCATCGAAGGCAGCTGCTAGGACTGTATCATGAAAACAAGGCAAAGAGTCCGGAATCCTACAACATAAAGACATTTTGGAAAGTAATAAGTGCTCAACTTTAGAGTTATAGACTACAAGTGGAATGCATATATGTTGCTCCAATTCTTCATTTTTCTTTAAGCACTTATGTCTAACATTCATGTCCGACACAAATTCGGATATGGGTACGAGTATATAACCCTGAAAGGATCCTCAAATACAAGGAAATAATTTGAAAAAAAAAATTGGGATAGCTGTATTGGACACATACTCGTATTGACACTCACCCGAATTCAATTAACATAAAAATACATAAAACACACTGAGAAAGAGGAGAGAGGGAGAGAGAGAAAGAGAAACCTGAAGTCGTTCTCAAGGGCCAGAATAGATACAGCAGCAAATTCACACCCATTTATCTATAAATTCAAAATATACTAAACTTGCATCAGATACAGTACTATATAACTGTGTCAATAAGATTTCAGCTGAAGCATTTGGTATTACTGAGATTCCGAAGTCAAATGCAAGTATAGTAATAGAAAAAATCATACAAGGTCAAAGAAAAGAGGAAATCTAAGTCATAAACATTATACAGTGAAATTCCCCAGAATTATCGGTACTTGTCTGAAAATAAAACAGCATCTGGAATTTCTTAAACGTGATTGCTCATAAACATTAAAATATATCTGTAGTCTCAGTATGAACCAAATGAAAAAGAACTCCCTACTGTTGGATAAAATGGCAGCAACAACCAAACAATGAAACACTAAGAGCATAAGCTCTTCAAACAGCAAGCAGAAAAACACAAAGCATCAAGAGCATAAGCTCTCGGTTAACAAGCAAAAGGAAAAAAAATATGTTTGATTGAAACCGAATGATCATACCATTTTCATTTCATTTCAAAATATAGAGTTACAAAAGTGGAATGTTTACCTAACAATTTCCACTAAATTTGGCAACTTGCCAATTAATAATTAAAAAGATGAAAGCATATTAGCTATCATTATGAAAGCATATTAGCTATCATTATGTTGTTTCAATTACAAAAGATTACAAATATTAAAAATAAACAAAATAAACAAAATAAACAAAATGCACCAAGTTGCTCCTTTGTTGCTTTACAGTCCATGTTCAACACTCCTCCTTGGACTGTAGGCAACAAACACCAATTGATTTCCTTAGAAATTCAAACCTGATTGTGCCAAGAGGCTTTGTCAAAATGTCAGCCAATTGATCTTGTGAGCTGCAATGTATTAGACTCACTTCTTTGGATTGGACAACTTCTCGAACAAAGTAAAACTTGAGCTTAAAATGTTTGGTTTTGCCATGAAAAACAGGATTTTTAGAGATGGCAACTGCTGACTGGTTATCCACCAAAATTTCAGTAGGCTCGAGCTGTTCTTCATTCAAATCACATAGCAACTTCCTAAGCCAAATGGCTTGATTCACTGCTGCAGCTGCTGCTATGTATTCGGCTTCAGCAGTAGACTGAGCAACAGTTTGTTGCTTCTTCGAACTCCAACTAAAAACTCCCGAACCAAGTGTAAAGAAGTAGCCTGAAGTACTTCTCATATCATCAACTGATCCACCCCAGTCACTATCTGAGTAGCCAATTAATTTCAGCTCACTTCCTTTCTTGAACATTACACCAAACTTCAAAGTACCTTTGACATACCTGAGTATTCTCTTTGCTGCTTTCAAATGAGTTGTATTGCAGCTGTGCATGAATCTAGAAAGTAGACTAACTGAATGCATAAGGTCAGGTCTGGTTGCTGTCAAGTAAAGTAAACATCCAATCAGGCTTCTATACTCCTTTTCATCTACCTTTTCTTCATTTCCAAAGCTGCTTAGTTTCTCTCCCACAGCTAATGGTGTGCTCACTGGTTTGCTGTTTTCCATATGAAACTTAGTGAGAATTTTCAAGGCAAATGCATGCTGGCTGATAAAAATGCCTTGATCAGACTGGTCTACTTCCATACCAAGGAAGTAAGTCATGATTCCCAAGTCTGTCATGTCAAACATGTCTTGCATATTCTTCTTGAACTCCTGAATCAAATCGACCCTGCTTCCAGTCACTAATAGATCATCTACATATATTGAGACAATCAGCAAAGTCTCATCTTTGGACTTCTTTATAAACAAAGTTGGCTCACTCAAACTTTTCTCGAAATTGAGCTTAGACAGGTAAGCATCTATCCTGTCATACCAGGCTCGAGGAGCCTGTTTTAGTCCATAGAGTGTCTTCTTCAGCTTGTAAACCTTGTCCTTCTTTCCTTGGACTTTAAATCCATCAGGCTGTTCAACATAAATCTCCTCTTTAAGGAAGCCATTCAGGAAAGCTGACTTGACATCAAGCTGATGGACCTTCCACTGTTTCTGTGCAGCCAAAGCAAACAGGAGCTTTATGGTGTCCAGCCTTGCTACTGGAGCAAATGTCTCCTCAAAATCAATGCCAAACTGTTGATTGTACCCTTTCACCACAAGCCTTGCCTTGTGCTTGTTCAAAGAGCCATCAGCATTGAATTTGGTCCTGAAAACCCATTTGACACCTATGACCTTCTTCTGATCAGGTCTGTCTACCAGATCCCAAGTGTCATTCTTATGGATCATGTCGATTTCAGCCTCCATAGCCTTCTTCCAGCTCTTGCTTCTTGCAGCTTCTTCATAGCTTGAAGGCTCAACAATGGCCACATTGCATCTTTGGTAGATATCAGCAATAGACCTGGTCCCTCTCACAGGAGTATCATTTACATTGGCATTACTGACTTCATTTTCTGCCAATTCCAGATTGTTGTCAATCTGCTCTTCTTCAAACTGACTTGTGTTAGAGCCATCTAGACTCCAAAACCTTCCTTCATCGAATTTGACATCCCTGCTTACCAAAATCTTCTTGGTTGAAGGATCAAATACTCTGTAGCCCTTCTTGCAGCTACTGTAGCCAACTAATATACCAGGAACTGATCTCTTCTCAAGCTTGGTTCTTCTTTCTGCAGGGACAAGTACAAAACACATGCAACCAAACACTTTTAAATGGGAAACTGTTGGTTTAAGATCATACCATGCTTCAAAAGGAGTTTTATCATTTAAAGCATGTGTTGGCAGCCTATTGAGCAGGTACACTGAGGTGTTGACACCTTCAGCCCAAAAAATGTTTGGAAGCTTGCTTTGAAACAACAAACACCTGGTCATGTTCATCACTGTTCTGTTCTTCCTTTCACATACTCCATTTTGCTGAGGAGTATACACTGTGGTCAATTGATGATGAATCCCAGCCTACTCACATAGCTTCTGAAATCTTTCAGACAAGTATTCAGAACCATTGTCTGTCCTCAAGGCCTTAATCCTGCAGCCTATTTGATTTTCTGCCAATGCCTTGAACTTTCCAAAAACTTCAAACACTTCTGACTTTTGTTTCATGAAATAAACCCAGCAAAATCTGGTCAGATCATCAATAAACAGCATAAAATACTTACTGCCATTCAGTGAAAGAGTCTTCATTGGTCCACAGACATCTGAGTGCACCAATTCAAGTCTTTCTCGAGCCCTCCATGCTTGGTTTACTGGAAAAGGCAACCTGGCCTGTTTACCAAGCTGACATACTTCACAAACAGACTCATTTGCATCAACCTTAATCATGTCCTCTGTCAAACTCATCTTGTGCAGCAAATTGAGTGACCTGAAATTGACATGGCCAAATCTTCTATGCCACAGATCAGCATTGTCAACTGAACTTGTATAGGCTCTTCTCTCAAGTTGGCTCACATCCAACATAAAACACCTATCTGCCATGGGTGCTGAAACAACTTCTCTACCAAGAATATCATTAATAACACAAGAATCATTCTTGAAAACTAGAGAGTAACCTTTCTTAACCAGCTGACCTACACTAAGTAGATTTTGATCTATTTCAGGTACATAAAGCACATCTGAAATAACCTTGTTACCTGAACTAGTGTTGATCACAACATCACCTCTGCCTTTAGCTTCAATCAGATTCCCATTGCCTATTCTGACCTTTGAAGCAAAACTCCTGTCAAGATCCTTGAACAGGCTCTCATTTGATGCCATGTGATGTGAGCAGCCACTATCCACAAGCCAACTGCATTTGGATGTGCTTGTGGTTGTAGAACATGAGGCAGTGAAGACATGCTCCTCCTGAGCTTGAAGATCTTCAGCAGTCTTGGCTTGTACTGGCAGAGTTTGTGACTTTTCTTGATTTCTACAAATCTTTTCATGATGACCATACTGCTTGCAGCTCTTGCATTGGATGTCTGGTTTGTTCCAGCAATACTTCTCCAAATGGTTAGTCTTCTTGCAGTGAACGCATGGTGGAAACCTCCTTCTACCGACATCTTTCTTTGATCTTTCCCTCTTTTCAAACCAAGGCTTCTTAGCTTTCTGACTTGAGCTGGAGCCTTCTCTGATCTTTGCTTGAAAAGCACCTTCAGGACTTTCCTCCTGCCTACTTGCTCTTCTCTGCTCAAGTGCATAAAGTGAGTTAACCAACTCAGACAAAGAAATGGTTGTGAGATCTCTCGAGTCCTCCAATGAGGAGATTTTTGACTCAAACCTTTCAGGTAAGGTGGTAATAACCTTCTCAATAACCCTGCTGTCACTGAAATCTTCTCCAAGGAGTCTAATATTATTGACAGTAGCCATAATCCTATCAGAATATTGCTTGATAGTTTCTGACTCCTTCATCTTCAAATTTTCAAACTCCCTTCTAAGATTAATTACTTGTTGCTGCCTTGTCTTGTCTGATCCCATGAACTCCTCTTTCAGCTTGTCCCAAGCTTGTTTGGGTGAGTCACAGTCCATGATGCGAGTAAAAATTACATCAGACACTCCATTCTGTAGGCAGGCCATGGCTTTATGCTTCTTGGCTCGCTCCTCACCATGTTGCTTGATCTGAGCAATGGTTGGATTTGCTCTCAATGGTAGTGGCTCGACATCATTTTCAACTGCACTCCACAGATCAAGTGCTTGGAGGTAAGTTTTCATTTTAACTATCCAAATGTGGTAGTTTTCTCCAGCAAAAATTGGTGGTGGAGGAGGTGCAAAGCTCATGTTGCTGAAACTGATTTTGCAGAAGCAAAACTGACTTTGTTTTGAAAACTAAAACAAAACCACAAAGGTCCTTAAAGATAGGATGCTCTGATTACCATTTGTTGGATAAAATGGCAGCAACAACCAAACAATGAAACACTAAGAGCATAAGCTCTTCAAACAGCAAGCAGAAAAACACAAAGCATCAAGAGCATAAGCTCTCGGTTAACAAGCAAAAGGAAAAAAAATATGTTTGATTGAAACCGAATGATCATACCATTTTCATTTCATTTCAAAATATAGAGTTACAAAAGTGGAATGTTTACCTAACAATTTCCACTAAATTTGGCAACTTGCCAATTAATAATTAAAAAGATGAAAGCATATTAGCTATCATTATGAAAGCATATTAGCTATCATTATGTTGTTTCAATTATAGCTATCATTATGAAACCAAGTTGCACACCAACTTGTTTCAATTACAAAAGATTACAAATATTAAAAATAAACAAAATAAACAAAATAAACAAAATGCACCAAGTTGCTCCTTTGTTGCTTTACAGTCCATGTTCAACACCTACTAAATGGAAATCTCTAAGCTAGGTTTGAAGGGACATTTTTCATTGCATAAAACAATGATGAGTGTATTAAAAGATCATGGACCATTCAATGCGATTAGCACCACTGTACAAAGGGAGCTCAAATTTGATGATTATGAGAATCTTTTACTAGTACTTGCAGAATCAGACAAGCCAAAAATCTACAATTAGTATAAGAATATTAGAGGTTGTAGACGTGTTAGTTGGGTGAGATATCAAATCCCAAAACTCAGCTAAAGGCTGAAAAAATGGGGGAAAACACGAACCAGTACAATTTGCCCTCTGTTTGAAGAACATGCCATCTTTTCCATGTTTGCTGTGAAGTTCCATCTAAGAATAGTCATCAAAGAACATTGTCCCATCACTTCAAGCTTTGTCAAAGACCTGCCCATAGAAACCAAATTCCACAGTTCCACTCAACAAATATTATACTTACGATAGACTACTTCAGATACATATACCATTCTAAGAGATTAACACAAAAACTTTACATGATTGGATAATACAATAAGAGAACAGCAGCATCAAAGTAAGTGACCTTATTTCAATGATTCCAGTCCTGCAAAGCAGAACCAATCCACACTCTTTGTCATCTATCTTGATGGCTGAAGTCCAACAACATTGTTTAAGATTCACTTCCCGGATGGAGTCACAGGTCCCCTATCAACACTAATAGGTAAAATAATATGCTACATACCAAACTTTATTTGAAGGAAAAAGATAAGGTAAGGCACCTTAATAACTGACTTCAAAGAATGTAAATACAGTGCATCCTCAAAACAAAGTAAGATGAGTAAATGTTTTGATCTCTGCCCAAGATATGCCACTTGAGCAGCAGTCTCAGATTTAGGTCCCACTGGAGCAATTTCAGGGTCAGTACTAGAATGTGCAGGTTCATTTTTAGATTCACTGATCACTGTTGACGAAACTATGTTGCCACCCTCTGCATATATGTATAATTTTCAGTAAAAAGAAAAATAATGAAAAGCCAGAACGGAAACCTTTTCTTATCCACAACAGAAAAGACTTGCCTAAAATGTACATGGAGATGGCACTCGACTTCTTTTTCTGAGGTATTGACTGACAGCTAACCATATGGCCAGTTCTGCCATCTAAAACAGCTAGGTAAGCGTCCCTGGTCATTATGAACGCCAACCCCTTTTCGCCATCATTCAGACTCGTGGATGTAGAATCCTTTTGAGTTGTTTATTAAGGTATTGGTATCTGTAAAGAATATCATAGCCAAAGAACTGACAGAGCAGTTTGAGAGTGACAAACTATCTGTAATGAACAATACTGAAGATGTACCAACATCAAGCATTGCGACCTGAAAAAGGACATTGAAAATATGAGCTTGAAATTCATTTAGTTGGCATTGCCAATCAGCTATTAAAACATGGTTTTGGTTATCAGGATAGCAGAGATGATTCTCACCCGGCCACACTTAAATCCTACTGCAAGTCTATTACCAAATTCTGTAGATTGAAGGAAACATACAGGAGAACTGAAGAGCGAGAACAAGGCCATGCATTGAGGACCATCTGCTTGATGCAAGGTATGGACTGCAAGCAACTTAAGAACTAATTAAAACCCAAATGGAGAAAATTTTAAACTATAGCATAAGGTCAAAGCACCAAAAATAGATCAAATCAGAAAATGACCAGCTTTTCACTAGCACATCATTGTTACTAAAGCTCTAGATTAGTTTCTAAAAGTCAAGAAGAGAACCAAATCAATCGAAATCAATCCAGACCTTAAAATTTTGAATTCAGTTATCTGATTACTATTAAATTCTCAACCCTATTACAAGCATACTGCTCATTTACTAATTACTTTTATTAAATGCAATCAATTATCAAGAAATCTCTACAGAAAAAACTTGTCTGATGATAGTCAACAGAGATACATGAGGACGTCTACATGAGGTAACATGTATCTACAAGCAGGCACCTTTTTTCTCTGTTTCTGTCACAATGTTCAAACTCATTTCATTGGAAGTTCCAGTTAGCTTGAATAGACAAACCTGCATTTCCCCCAAAAGCAAGTAATCAACATAACGTTAAATCTTGATAGCCTTTGAGGAAAAAGACATCCATAGAAACAATCAACTCTTACCATACCACATTCCTTGCCAATGGCTACACTTTGAGTGAAGGAGCAAATTTCCAATGCTGAAACTGGTGCACTTGCAACAGCAATGTCAATGCCTGGAACCTTTCCATATATCTGTATGAGGATGACCTTGTCAATTAAACTAAACTGTGGCTAATGAGTCAGAAGTGCTAATCTGAAAGATGCAAGATCACCTAAAACATTTAAAGATACTGACCTCTGCTCCTAAAACAAAGATAAGTGAAAGAGCAGGGTAGGTAGCATCCCACATTCGAACAGATACATCCTGGTAACCTGCCATATATACTCTTTCAACTTCATAATCTGCAGCTTCAGGAAGACGGCTAGGAATACCACCAGTCAAAGGCCACTTTTTACTCGATCTAATTGGAGTATGTGGTGCTTTAAGCTTTGCAGTTGATACTATCTAATGAAACAAAGATAATAGGAATTAGTAATTGGATGTGTGTGCAAATCGCACAAAGTCAAAAACAATAACATTCTTCACACATGTTCATAACTTGCAAACAATACCTTGGAAAGAGCCTTCGAAAATTCCCCATCTCTGTCAACTAAACTAAGCTTACTCACAGTCATGCATGGAGCAACAATGGGTATTGGCATAACATACTGTCCTGAAGAAACACAAGGCTTTTTCTCATCCTGGGACTTGAAGGCAGCCAAGCATGCATCATCATAAACATGCAATTGCCCTGGATTTGTCAACACGGATAACAAACTGCCACCATTCTCCATCTCTCCAACAGTTGGAAATAAAACCATATCCGCAAAAGAGCCATTAGGTGTAATGTCCACACGGCTGACACATTTTAGACTTTCTATTCCAGAAGGCCGTTCAAGGTCCAAGATCTGTCAAAGACAAAGAAATTAGTCAAAGAAAATCTTTTTTGGGATCAAAGCTATAATACTTGTATTAAAACAGAATGATGGTTCTGGATTTGGTTTGCAGGACTCCTGATGCATCTCCTCTTCTGAAAAAAGAATATCACTAGAGCCTTTGTAAAAGTTAGAGGAGTGCAATGCAGTACAAACAAGAACTATACAATGCTAAAGTTGAAACTCTGCCACTGAGACAAAGAATCAAGTTCTATGGGAGAACAAAAGTCTGTGTTACAGTTCAGTTATAACTTATAATAACTAGGATAATATTATCCGAAAAAGAATTAAGATAGCTGGCTAACTAATGTTTTTCATTATGGAGTTCTAATTTAAGTCAAGATCATATTGATGGAAATATCAGTATGATAGCACAACCCGAAATTGGAATTTTTAATATCAACATGGAAGATTTCTGCTTGCCAACCACATCTCATATCATCATATTTACAACTTGAGATATTATGGTTGGCGAATGCACCTCCCTAAGGCCTTTTAGTCTGATTTATTAAGGATTTGTATGTATGACTGTGTAGCTAAGCCAAATAGAAAAAAAGGTGAAACAAGGCACCTTTTGTCATTATAACAAGCAAGAACAAACATGTAAAATGAATATCTAGAAAAAAGAAAAACTAAAGTTAGAAGCACACCGTCAGAGTTTCTTTAGATCCAATTTGATCACCTCCATAAAAAAAAATCTTGCAACCACGAGCACTATGGGATTGGTTTTCAGACCAATGTAAAACAATGACTGAAAGTCGTTTCTCTCCGGATGATAATTGTAGTTTAACAACATTTTTGTGAGATTTTGAAGCTTGCTGATTATTTTCAGAGGTAGCAGTTGGTAGGGCCCAAAACATGATATCCCCATCTACATAACCAACCGCAAGAATTGACCCGTCATTAGATGCCCAACAAAGAGAGCTTATCTCTTTCTCCACTTTATCACTTTCTGATACACAATCAGAAACCTCAAGGTTTTTATTTTCTGGGGAACCAGATGCTGTTTCACCTTGCAGTTGAAGATCCTTATTGCCTCTAACTAGAACAACTTTATCATCAGAAACATCCCAGATGACAATCAACCCATTCACGTAAGCAATCAGTACTCTACAAAAGAACGCAAACAGACAACAGAAAATGAACCAAAAAGCATATTATGCACATTAACCACCAACTTTTATCCTGTTCTTATTCAAGACTACAACCCTAGACTTTTAAGAGGTTAGGCACCTATGTAGGCCACAACCCTAGTTCTCTCTACACCCCATACGCATGCACAGAGATTAGCATACAAGTTGGATAATATAACAGATTTATATGAGACATAAAATGCTACTATTTCTTGTTTGATGAAAGGATGTTTGGCCTCACAATAACCCTCAAATTGGCTTCTAATAAAATGTCATTCTATATCTAACTTAACAGTCTGTATTGCAAAACCAAAATAAACAAGAGAAAGTTCCAGCAGGTATTCTTACCTATTTCCCTGAGAACAAGGTTGGGGGAGAACTCCAACAACAGAAGGATGAGGTGATGAAATTCCAGCCTCTTCTGCATCGTTGAGGAAATGTAATATATTAAGCAGACAATCCACATTATAGAGCTAAATAAATACTCAGACAGTGCAATCAAGGTAGATGGCTACATCCAAAGGTCAATCTGTATTCTACATTCTTAATTTCAAGAGTACCAGACCAGAAAAGTTTAGGAGCACAATCATATACCAATTACAAAATTCTAAAGTTTCAACTTGGATTAACAGGGTTCATGTACAAAACAAGGGAGCTAGGCGAGGGCCAATATGAGAAAATTGCAGCCTGAAACTTTCACTCCAAAAGACTAATTACGGTAAAACAATGAATGCAGTACCAGCTATAACATTTGTGGGAACATAATAGGGCAGGTTGGTAAGCTTGCGTTGGTCAGAATCATACTTTAAAACATACACCATTCCGTGCTCATCTCCAAGATACCTAAAGATAATGACAGGGTAATGATGTCGTACCCAACTACATCACTAACATCTGCAGGAAAGAAATGCTAAATAATGGCGTTAGTGTAAACAGGGATACAAAGTGCTTTATACATGTAGCTGGTGCCATGAATGGCTTTGAAAGCAGTTATATTCGACTCCCACTTTATGCTCGAAGCTATCTGCCATTTTCCCAAATCCCAGACCTGTGGGCATCAATAACCTATTATTAAGGCAATCATATAAGCCAGAATACAAGTAAAGCAGAGAAACAGTGAGACAGAAGACAAAAAAGAATATATATATATATACTCGTTCTGAACAGCAAAGTCATGCAGCTAGACATGGTGCTTCCAATTCAAGCACCTTTTCAATAAACACATAATAAGGTGAATGAACAATCAAATACCTGAATCTCATTTTCGTTTGACACGCTAACAAGAAAACCTTGATTTTGTAGAAACTGTCAAGGAAAAAGAAATGTATCACAGAAAGGAAAGACAACAAAAAGAAATGGATGAACGAACACCTTCTTGAAGCTAGAATGTCTATGCATTCGAAATAAAAGCCAAATTCACTATGATTGTCAAAATACACAATCAAATATAGCGAACATGGACACCTGCAAACTGACAGAACAGACTTAATGATTTAACTTACAAACCTCCAAATTTTTGAAAGGTATGTGCTTAGGCGACACTAGAAGCGCTTCTACATATTCGCCACCGATCACTTTAATCCTCCCATCCCTAAACCAAGAATAAAATAATTCAATTCATTAAGATTTTTTTTTTTACCAAAACAGAATCAAACAGAAATCATACTTTCACAAAAGTATTTCATCTTTCAGCTAAGCAAACATCTCTGATTCAGAAACGGAAACAACTAACTTTAAAATCAATTTTGATGTCGGTGATTGCTTAACTTTTGGATAATTAAACTAAACAAAATCAACACTTTTGCAAAATTATTAAACTTTCGTTTAACCAAAACATCTCTAAACTATATTAGAAACAGAAATAAAATAATATACCCCAAAATGAATTAAACAATGATTTCAATGAATGTTTTTAATTTAAATCAAACACAATTAATAATTCCGCAAAACTAGTGCACTTTTTGACTAGCAAAGCATCTCTAAACTAAACTAGAAACAAATTTAACTACCTTCAAAACGAAATAAACAATGTTTGATTTCAATGAATGCTTAAAATTCGAGATATACTTAAACCAAAACAAAATACTAAGTAATTACTAACAATGTTCCAACTGCTACGAGTCGTTGGATGAGATCACACGCCAGAATTGAGGCCGTCGCCGGTATTCCATAGTGTACGGTCATACGGGGATTCAAATTTGCTGACATCAAGCTTCCTCCTGAATCATTCTTCTGCCACGATAATTTTTTAAAAAAAAGAGTTTCATTAAAAAAATTTCAGAATAAAAACTGAACATTTCAGCATATCATCGAAGTTCTAGCTGAATTGTACTTCATTTAATATTTTAAATTTAGGTATGCAATTAAAATTTGATATTTAAGAACAACCAAAAAATGAAAGAAATATTCTAAATTACACCTTAGGTTTTTTAGAATGTGATGAGATGCCATGTTTATGGAAGATTTTGGCGAACATTAGCGAGTATGCGTCTTTTTCTTTCTTTTTTTTTTTTTTTTGTGTGTGTGTGTTCTGAGGGATAATTATTTGTTTTTGTTGAGTGAATTTTATTTTTTTGTTTTGTAAATATGAGAGGAAATGGCAAGGAAGATGAGAAGAGGAGGGGGTAGTTGTTGGGAAATATGGATTCAAAACGGGAAGGAACCGTCGGATTCTCCGGCTAGTTTTGAGAAGAAAGTAAGGACCCACTAAGAAAATGGCCCGCCATCCTTTTTTTTTAATTTATTTGTTATCATTTCATGCCATTCTTATTGGATTTGTTATAGCTAACATCCCTTTTCACCTTTTTAAAGAAAATTAAATCTTCATTTGTTTGTCGGTAAAATATTTTTTATAAAATAATTTTTAAAAAATAGCTTATTTTTTAAAAGTAATTTATTTTTATGATGTTTGAATAAATCTGTATAAAATATTATATAATAAGACTATTTTGTTTCTTTCACTTGAAGAGAGAAATACGATATAACACAATCATTTGATATGAATATGTTTGGATCATACAGAAATTTGTATACACTATTAATCAATTAATTACAACTTGTTTAACATCCATCCGTAAAATGTTTGGAAATTTTTTTTCTTGATTACATATAATAAGCTTAAACTTCTTTAAAATGAATGTGAACTCAAAAGGTCAAAATTGAAGATTATTGGGGATGCAAAGCACACTGACTACAAAAACCAACCAAATAGCTTTAACCATTGATTTTCTATCACACCTGAATAAGGTTTTGTTACCCAGGGTCGTAAGGTTCAAAGAGTGTTATCCAAGGATTTGGATCATACTGCATTACATCAACCGCTCGTTCAAACTCTTCTTTTAGAACTTTAATGCTGAACTTCTCCACCACTCGACCAAGGTCATGAGATACCACAAACGGATCCTCTATACAGATTAAATGACGATCATTGCCAATTCTTCTTGTCCAGTCTTTTTCTCCCTTACTGCACAAATAGAGTCATCAAATTAAAAACATTTTTGTTTTGTAGAATTCATTTATTTTATTCCCACCTACAACTATTTAGTCCTCGGTTTATGCCAAAACCAAATATAGCATCTCTTGATCACTTGCAAATTGCAAGCCATTTTAAAAGAGTGCACTCATATTTCTCCATGCTCAGAACTTACTACAGTAAATGGGATCTATTAATAAAATAATTCATTCACCATAAGATGCAACTAATACCCAAAGATGGTATTTAAAACAAAACCAGATACATGCATCTTAACTTGTACTTATAAGTTCAAAAACCATGAAAAGATTTTATAAACCATGAAAACATCAGAATAATACATGCAGAGAAGGTTTGTCAACAGGAAGGAAGGTACTACAGAGGTGACTACTTCTCATAGCAATAATGGTTGGGCTGGTTGGGACGAAGCCAAGGATGATGGATATGATAATTTCAATAATGGCGCATCTAATAAAAGTTGACCCAGTATCTCTCCATGCCTTTGTTCAGCCTGACAAATTGTAACCAGAAATTTAAACCAGGTCAGTATTCCATCTAGGGAAACTGCTTCAAGAAAAACCGAAGCAAGGTTTATGGATCAGGTATGCAGATAGTTCTTCTCTAAGTTCATCCAAATCATTTACACGTGGTTAAAATGCAGAAAAGCAGAAAAAGGTGAACTTTTTTTTGTATATATGATTGCGAAGGTGAACTTAATCAATTAAAACAGAAAAATTCACATTCAGTCCAGCCAAGTTATACAACAGAAATAAAACAAATTAGATAGATAACAGGCCTAGAACACACCTTCCCAAGTTGTGTCAACCTATCCCTAAACTTTGGAATCACCAAAACATGAACAGGAGCCTGCGGACTGATGTCTTTGAATGCTAAGACTTTATCATCTTCATACTCGATGATTGAAGGAATTTCCTTAGCTATGATCTTGTCAAATCTGAATAGGAAGGGAAAAAAGAATCAACAACCAGTACAATGATAAATAGCAAAATCAATGTGACCCCGTTCTTCAATATCTCATAAAGAAGTTATCAGCAGAACCAATTCTGTCTAAATTTTAGCAATACAAAATTACAAATAGCTTGCTTAAATCTCAAGTTATTCCCAAAGTTATGACTTTTTTCCCTGAAACTCTTATTAAGAGGGAGATGAAATCCCAAACGGCAACAACATAATACATAACAAATTCCAGGCTAGAACTGGAATGTGAATTCAAAGCAGGGTGTTAAGGATGATACATACATGGTTGGAGCTCCACTATCAGCATTGATTGCAGCTGCCTTTGCCTCAGCCTCTTCATCATGTGTAGGACTAACACGACATAGATATCTACAAAGAGTGATTCGAAGGTATCAAGAAAGGCCAATAAAAATTCAACATATAATCTGTACAGCTCTTCTTCACTTCTCTGGCTGGCTAGACTACCAAAAAAACTACAATTAGAACCCAATTAAACCTTCTCCCTACCCCCATTTCATTGATCAGCCAATTGACAACGAAAAGAATAATAGTAATCATCAATTGAATGTCGAAATAAGAGAACTTTCCAACCAAATAAAAAGAAAAGAAAAATACCTGCGTGAGTGATTTGGTGTTAGAAAATCGATAGAGGTGGGAAAAGAAGAGAGTCGTGGTGAGGCTCTCACAATTGCAACAATCCTTCCAGTCATTGCATAATTACTGTCCAAATCAAATATCCAGAATCAATACTTTATCATTATGTCCTTAACATTAACAAAATATAAACAGATAAAAGAGTACCGAAGAAGAGAGAAAGAGGTGAAAGCAGCCATAGACTTGAGCGAAATGAAACAGCAGCCCTGAGAAGAGAAGATATGCGACGTACACAGCTAAGACAAATCGAAAATAAAAGATTAAGAACGGAAGAAGTAGAAGGAGGAAATTTACCTGGATGAAGAAGGAGAAGAAGATGAAGAACGGAAGAAGAAGGAGAAGGATTTGAAAGAATTTGGTAAGAGTTGGAAATGTCTTACAGAAATTGATCTCACGAGACCTACGCCAATTTGGTTAAAAAATATTTCTATTTAAAAATAAATTATATTATTTAAGAGTATTTTTATTTTTTATTTTAAAAATAAAATAAAAAAAATTATATATATGAATGGATTTTTTTAGTGGAATAGCTTAATTTTGTTATTAAATAAGAGAACAAATTTTCAAACAATAAGACAAATATAGAAAAGTACACAAAAAATGAAATATTCCCCAATCCTAATTAAAAGAAACCCAACCAAAATAAATGAGCTCTAAAGTTCCTTTCGAAGCATAGAAAGCAATGAAAATAGCAGTTTGTCTGAATCATCATCGTCCCTTAAGATTAAGCAGATTTTAGGGACTATCTTCAAGCAACCAACGAAATCACAGTATAATCTAGCACGTCTGTCAACCATCGGTCTCTCTGCACTGCATCAGTAACAAACAGAGGCATTTCTTCTAACTAATAAGTTGTTTCTCCTCTCCTTATTCCTTCTGTAGCTAAGAGATGTGCTACTCCGTTCCCCTGTCTCGGTGCATGTCTGAAAATACATCTTCGATAATTCTCAGTAAGTGATCTCAAATCCATAGTATATATGCACTAAATTCATATCTCTCTTACCTATTTGCTTGAAGCTTTTTCACCACTTTGAGTGCATCACCTTCAATCTCCACCTTCGGGAAACCCAAATCAAGACCCTTTTGAACTGCTTGGAAGCATGCAAGAGCCTCACAGCAAAAGTCGCAGGTATGTGATTATTTAGTATCATTCTGGATCCTAACACCAAACCATTCAAGTTTTTAACCACAATATCGGTACATGACCTATTTGTATGGTTTTAAAAAGTAACATCATAATTAATCTTTGCAAAAAGAATCTCTGACGGCCTCTATTGTTCAGTCTCCACCCTCCTAACAAGTAATTTTTGGTTGATTGCATCTAATTCTCGAATATATGAAATGATCAAATGGGTTGTGTCTTGAATTGTTCGTCTGTTCCATTCATGAATTGCTTTATTTCTTGTTGTCCATATTGCCCAAATTGCACAAGCCATAATCTTGCAATGGTAATTTAAATGATTCGAAAAAATATATGCCAATACTCTTTATATTCTAAGTTTGAGACTTCATAGGGCCATTCAATATTTAACTCATTGTCATAACCTAAAGTAGGGCTTAAAAATTTTAAGAGTATTTTAGGAATTTTAGCCTATATGAGTTCGAAATTTCATAAGGGTGGTACTCGATAATTTTTTTGACAATGGTTTTCATAAAGTTAAGTCAATTTTTGGAAATGAGTTTTAAATATTTTTAATTTTAGAAAAGGGACTGATTTGTAAAAGGGTTAAAGTTGTGAGTCTTTATGAAGAATTAAACCAATTTTTCAAAATCAACCTAAATAAACCCCCATTCCCAGTCAATTTCACGAATGCTTCTTCCCATCTCTTTAGTGTTGTCGTCGTTTGCTATTCCTCACTCTCTCAATTTGACTATTAAACTATAATACTTTGAATTCCTATCATTTCCAAGTATTAAACCTTTACAAATCTTCAAGAAATTACCCGAAAATCTCACCAATTTCATCATTTTCCTCAAGTGTGAATTTTCTTGAATTTACATCAAATCTCCATTTTTCTTCTCTCGAAGGTAACCAATCATCTACCCATTAGTTTTAAATGTTATTTAGTTCTTTAAACTTAATTTTTAGCCGTTAAATCGCATGTTTTTGATTAAAAGCCGAAAATCAAGTCTTTAATGGTGAATTTCAAGTTTGTAGATAAAAAATTGGTTTTAAAGTGTTTTTGAATTAGTTTTAATATGATTAGAAGCTTTCTAAAGTAATTTGAAGTTTCGTCAAGGATTTCTCAGATTTTAATGAATTTTCATTGTAATGGCCAAAACTTGTCGAAAAATTTAAATACCTTAAAACTCATAATTTTGTATAGTTTAAAGGTTGGGAATTGGTCGTAGATGAATATGTAGATGAATAGAATTTATTTTTTGCGAAAAGATTAAGCGTAGACTGAGTTATTCAAATTTTAAGTTTATCGTGCTAAAGGCTTTGGTTAGAAAAGAATGTAGCTTAGACTTGTGTTTGTGGTTGTTTGAGGTGAGTTATTGACTGATTGTTGACTGAATATATGTGTGGTTTGTCTTGTTGAAGTGTCAGAGTCAATAGGACTTTCAACGAGTAGAGATAAAGGCAAAAGGGAAGCATGTCTAAGCTTTTAGTTTTTCAGCAAAAGCGAATATTTCGGTGAGTGTTTTAGATCGCTGCTCGTATATGATTCATTGTGTATTCGGGAATTTAGAGGTAGCCTAAACCCCTTCTCTAAGTTCCAAGTGTAAGTGTTCTTTTACCTATGCTAAATATGTGATAAATGTCTACGAACTGTGATAAAAAGAATTATGATGTGATGAAATATGAACATGTTGTTATTACTGTTGTGACAGTAAATATAAGGGTATGTCATTTATGTCATGTGATAGTGTGTATAATATGCTATTGATATGATTGTGCGGTGAATATGTGAGGATAATTGGTAAGTAATATTTGATGACAATATGGATATTTTGGCCTTGTGACTTAAAGAGACCATTGGATATAGTTGGCATGTCATAGGATTGTGAGTACTCACGTATATGTGTTGTGATATATGGGACGCTATGGCCCAGGAACAGTTTTGGAGAGATAAGGGAATGTGAGCCAATCTCCATTCACTGGGATATGTATGCGTGGTTGTTGGAGAGCGTTAGCTATATGCTTCGCTTATGGAATATGTTTGACTCTACGAGTCTATGTGTGGTGTGTTGGAAATCCATGTATCTGATGAGTGGTGATAGAGTCCACTTTAAGTTTCATAAACTCAAGAGCTAAATTGTCATACGCTGTGACTAAATGTGTAACACCATTAACTCGTATCCATCACCGGAATAGGGCTATGAGGCATTACCGATCAATACACATCATTCACATACATAAAATATACATTTATACATTCATATATAAAACCAATCCAACAAATTCACATTGTCCCGTTTATGGCTATACGAGACCTTAAAACATGCTTAAAAGAGGTTCGAGACTATAATGATAACATTTGAAAACTTTGGGAAACTTAGAAAATTTTCATGCATACAAGGGTCACACGCCTATGTGAACAGGTCGTGTGCCTCACATGGCCACCAAACACTCCCGTGTCATAGGCCGTGTGAAAACAGTGCATACATACTGACTTGCACCATACAGCACGCCCGTGTGCCTTGGCCGTGGAAAATTTAGAGGAGTTACTGACTTGGTTCACATGGCGGACCATACGCCCATGTGCCAGCTCGTGTGTCTCACACGGCCAGTAGACAAGCCCGTGTATCTAGGCCGTGCCAAACCTATAGGGTATACTAACTTAATATCGAAGGGCTACCCCAGGGGACACACGGCCGTGTACCAAGGCCATGTGTCACACACGGTCAAGCCACACGCCCGTGTGCTCGGCCGTGTGGAGAGAAAATAGGCTTGGTTAAAGCCACATTTCTCACCCTTCTCAAGCATACCTAAAACACCACATTTCATGCTATTTCAATACATTAATAAGTAGCCAAACCATGCTATTTCATGCACCAAACTTACATTACCAATTCTATCCATTTCATCAACTCAAATCAATACTATTTGTACAATCAAACACAAACCAAACTAGCATGATTCATTCCTCATTACTCACCTATTCAATCATATACCAAAGTACATATCATACTCATCAATACAGCCTATTTCAATATGTATTTTTACTACCATTAATCACACACAAAGCTTGACTCATAAATCATTTATTAGCCATTCACTTATCAAGTCTAAAATCATGCTTTTCTTAAGTAAATACTCATCATATACCAAATGATCAAATGATCAACTTGAACCATCACCAACCATACCAAATTATGCCACTACACAAGGCAAATTACACATCAAACATAAATTATTAATAAGCCATATAAAATGGCCAAATACATCACCAAAACCTTTATAAAAAAGATTCAATCCTATACATTCCATATAACCAAGTCACAAGTGTATAAATACTGAAATCAAAAACCGGATAGTGTGATGCGATCTCCACCGACTTCCAACCCGAGCAAACGTCTGAATCACTATAAAATATAGAAAAATAACACAAAGTAAGCTATAAAGCTTAGTAAGCTCGTATGGTAATAAACTCATATTATTAAATAACTGTATTTAAAACCATTATTCAAAACATGATATAATTCATATGATTGCACCATTCTATCTCGAATTCATGCATATAGTTAATCAAGATTTTCATGAGTTTATTCATTCAAAACACATATGGTTTGAATACTTCTTATCAATTCATTTACATTTTCATATGCATAAGCAATTATATATCTAAACTTTATTCAATTCAATTACCATCGCCTTTTTTATTTTTAGCCAAGTGAATTATGTGAAATATCATCAAAAAACGGTATTTCGCACACTATGTGCCATATGTATATTTAGTTAAAACTACTATAACTCATATTTGACATATCATTCAATTCATACCTCATTATAGCCAAATAAACACATTTTGGCATGGGACATACTTATACATAAATCTTTCTCATTTCATATACACGATAAACTAAAAACTTACGAAATTACCTTCATTTGATTCTCATATAAGTTCTGTACGAACCAGTATCACTTAATTCAATTGTATTTTCCTTCTAGTCTTGAGTATGCCAGTAAAAACATTTGGAATCGTTAAGGATACTTGGAAATCACATAAAGCTCATACAATGCCATATCCCAGATATGGTCTTACATCTTATCATATATTGATGCCACTATCCTAGACAGGGTCTTACACGAAATCATATAACGATGCCAATATCCCATACATGGTCTTACACATAATCACAATACAATACCAATGTCCCAGACATAGTCTTATATGTAATCACATCTCGGTAATCCTAATGTCATGACATTTGTATTCTATATTATTCCTAAGGTTCGTATGAGACTTTCAGATGTCGTAACTTCATCGATTCTTGCTTGTATTTGCTCGTTCAACTTTCGTAGCAATTCAGTGATAATGAAACATATATAATTCAATTCAATTAAATGGTAAATAAGCATTTATAACACAACTTAAATATGTTTATTAGCATACGAACTTACCTCGTTCACTACAACGACGAATTAGGTCAACTAATCTGATACTTTGTTTTCCCCTATTCTAGATCCAAATCTCATTTTTCTCAATCTATATTATAACAAAATTTACTTATTTAATTATTAATTCATTCAATTTAACACAATTTACATATTTTGGAAAAATTACACTTTTGCCCCTATTATTTCACATTTTTGCAATCTAGTCCTTATCACATAAAATTACAATTTCATGCAATTTCATCCTACCCATGCTTAGCCGAATTCTTCTTATTGCCTTAGCAGCCCATATTTTCCAAATAATTACACTTTCAACCACATAATTTCAATAATTCACAATTTAGTCCAAAATTGACATTTTTACCAAAATTCACTTTACAAAACATGTATATCCAACAACAATAATTTATTTTCCATCATCAATTATCAAAATACTCATGCATTCAACAATGGCAACATTCAAAGACTTTAATAGTTTTGAAACCGGAGGTACGAGCTAGCTAGATTATAAGCAACGATCTCAAAAACGTAAAAATCATTAAAAACTAAGCAAAAACCACTCACCTAATTAACTTCCAATCTTGGCCGAATACTCAAGCTTTCGTGGCTGTTCAAACTTTTCATTTTCGGTGGAGAATTGAAGGAGAAAGATGATACAAATGTTTGTTTTATTATTAAACTTATTTATTTCTTAAATTACTATATTATCCTTAATTCATAGACATGTTAAACATCCATTTCATGCCCATTAATGTCCACTCAACATGTCAATGGTCTAATATCAACTAAGGACCTTTAATTTAATGTTCTATAGCTATTAGACACATTTAGCTAATAGAACTCAACTTTTGCGCTTTACGCGATTTAGTTCTTTTTACCGAACTAACCACTCAAACGGTAAAATTTCTTCATGAAATTTTCACAAAACCCTAATATCATGTTGTAAATATTAAAATAATGATAAAATAAATTTTTTAACCTTGGATTTGTGGTCCCCGAAGCCATTGTTCTGATTAACCCTAAAAACTAGCTGTTACAACTCTTCCCCTTTAGGGATTTTCGTCCCCGAAAATCTTATCAGAGAATAGATTAGTGATTTGCTTTCACTAGCCTCATCATTTTTCACACAACCTCAGATTTCTCAACTTTTCAATCTCACATGCTAAGATTCTGATTTGTTCTTTGCTATATGTCATAACAAGTTGAGTTTCTACTTCTAAAAGAGATACTATATGTAACACCCCGAACCCGAGACCGTCACCTGAGTCGAACACGAGGTGTTAACAGACTTTAAAAATTTTCCAGACACTGCCAATCTGCGTAATAGTCGCTTTAAAAATCATATCTTGAGTTCAGAAACTCGGAATCCAGTTCCGTAAATTTTCCCTGAAACTAGACTCATATGCCCATCTAAATATTTTTTTCTAGAATTTTTGGTTGGGCCAATTAGTACAGTTTATTAGTCAAAGTCTCCCATGTTACAGGGATCGACTACACTGACCTTTGCGCATTACGACTTGGATATTTCCCTGTACAGGGCTTCAATACTGATGCCGTTTGTTTCTATAGAAACTAGACTCAGAGGGGAATCTATACATATATGGCTTGACTCCTAATTATCTCTGGTTAATTTATAATGAATTTCCAAAGTCGGAACAGGAAATCCAGAAACCGTTCTGGCCCTGTCTCACGAGAACCTGAATATCTCTTAACATACTGTCCGTATGATTGTTTCGTTACTTTCCTATGAAAATAGATTCATCAAGGTTCGTTTACATAATTTATTCACTATTTAATTCCATTCCTACTATTTTTAGTGATTTTCCAAATCTACATCACTGCTGCTATCAGCATCTGCCTTTAAGGTAGACTTTACCTATTTCATGGTTTCCATGATTCAACTAGCCCTTTTTGCATAAATAGCACAATTTATGATAGTGATTAACCATTCCCATGGCCAATCCTTGTCAAGCATATCCACACCAAATGATTATAACATTATACTCAAACACATATAAGCCATTTTCGCATGGCTATCCAAAATTATACAAGTCCAAAGGGTCCATGACCCACAACAAACGGGTAGTCCTATACATGCCATTTCGAAGTTCAACCAAAATTGTACCAAAAAGGGGGGCTTTGATAGTGTGGGCGACTTCGACTTCAAAATCCCGAGTCCGATAGCTGGAGAACCAAAATCTATAAAACAGAGGATCAAAGAAACGGAGTAAGCAATTTATGCTTAGTAAGTTTTGAGCAAGGAATTCCAGCACAACAAAAGTATAGCATTCATGTAGCTAAACGGATAATTTCATATGCACAATTTTTCAATATCATACTTGCTTCACATTACCAACCCTTATGTACATACACAAAAGATCAACTTAGCCAAAGGCCGGTAGCTCGTTTATCAACTGAGCGAATACTTATTTGTAAGGGCTCAACTAAATTCAAGCACATACGAAACATACCTCAATGTTGGGATGTTTCTAGAGTATTTACTGAAATTTTTACAGCAAGATCATTCATTCCCAAATCACGTACCTTCGGAATTTAACCAGATATAGCTACTCGTTCAAATGCCTTCAGGACATAACCCGGTTATAGTAACTCGCACAATTGCCTTCGGGACTTAACCCGGATTTAGTAACTCGCACAAATGCCTTCGGGCTTAGCCCGGAATTAGTATCTCACACAAATGCCTTCGGATCTTAGTCCGGATATGGTCACTTAGCACAAAGCCTTCGGGACTTAGCCCGGACATCATTCAAATAACCATGCACATTTAACAGTAAATCATGGCACATTCGTATTTCATTTTCGTTAACAAAACTCAAACACAAGACACTTATCATTCTTGCAATTTCGGCTCAATAGCCACACACAAAGAGCATGATTTTGATTTGCTTAAAACATGATCTAATCAAATCATAATTTAAGCTCTTTTACTCAAGAACTTACCTCGGATGTTGTCGAACGATTCCGATAGCTATTCGACCACTTTTTCCTTCCCTTTATCGGATTTAGTTCCCTTTTGCTCTTGAGCTTAATTAAACAAATAAATTGATTTAATCATTTGAGCATCGAAAAGAGGAACACAAGGCACTTAGCCCATATTTATACATTAGACATTAAAGTCACATATGTACGGAATCATGAATCAAACTCAACATTTTAGTTAATTTTCCCCCTTGGCCGAATTTTCTAAGCCAAGACAAAAGCATCAATATGCTTGCCTCTAACCGAATACATGCAACACCAATCTTCTTCCTATGGCCGAATATGCATGTCTATGTTGAGGCCGATTATATACTTAATACCACACATAAATGACATACATTTGACTAACTAATGCATTCCATATTATACTCAATACGCATCCATCATTTAATCCATAACCGAAGCACCATCATGTGCAATCATATATATATATGTGCAAGAGCCGAATCCCAAATTTTGATTATAATCAAATTTAAACATATATCCAAAACATAAATCTTACCTACCATGCAATAAGCATAAATCACACTCATGGATATACCATGGCCGATACTTCCAACAACACCAAATAAAAATATACTTCATGGATCTAAGGTAGAACCAAGAGAGAAACTCATAATCATCAAGATGTAAGTAACTACCATTTTTCATCTAGATTTAGCATGAAACACAACCATCACCCTTATTAATCTCCATAGCCGAAAACCTTACTTATTCCAAAAATTCAAATCTCAACTTGGTCACGAAAATAACTTGGTATCTCACCGACACAACATCAACACCAAGCAAGAATGATGCATCCATGGCCGAGTGTCATTTCCATCACATAGCAAGATTTAGACCATGGGCTAGGTAGAACTCAAGCTAACAACTAAAACATGCATGCATCTCATGGAACATCGTCAAACATACCTTAGCCTAGTTACATGCATGGCCGAACCTCTTCAACCTTTCTTCTTCCTTCCTCCTTAAAATTTTTGGCCAAAGATGAACCAAAGGATGAGCACTTTTTTTTTTGGTTTTCTTTCTAGTTTCGGCAAAATGGGGGGGGGGAGACAACCACACACTTTTTTTTGTTTCCATCATATTCCCTTTCATTATTTTATGCCCATTCTCCTTATTTTATTTTTTTCCACCCATGATGCACCAACACAACATGTCTATGACATGTCTTGCCCATCACACTTGGTCTACCATGCTTGTCATGGCCGGCCACTACTAATTAGGGGGAAATTTGACATGCAAGTACCCCCTTTTTATTTCATGCACTAATAGGTCCTTATGCTTCTACCTATCACATTTCAAAAATGTCGCACATAAGTCCTATTGACTAAATTCACATGCAATCGACTAAATCGAAGCTTGAAATTTTCACACATTCATAATTACATATTCTAAACAATAAATATCACATTCAAACATTTCGGTGACTCGGTTAGCGGTCCCGAAACCACTTCCCGACTAGGGTCAATTTTGGGCTGTCACACTATAGATAAAAGATCTAATATGTATCATCACATCATATATAAAAGAAACAAATTATGGATCTTCTCAAGTTCTGATGGTAATTTCATACGGTCTCATTCTCTCAATAATCTCATATAGCCCTATAAATCATGAACTCAACTTCTCTTTATAGCTAAATCGAGAAATACTATTCCCACTATAATACTTTCACAAACACTCAGTTTTCTAACTAAAATTCAATGCTTTTACGTATCAAGCCCGCATATGTTTTCTGTCAATCTGAAACTGCTTTTAGACTGTCACGAATCATTTCTCCTCAGTCTTTCTAATCACATCGACTCCGTAATTTTTTTTATCAAAATTTGATTCAATACAACGGAGTTCAATAATTGCAACCATACCATACTCATACAATGCTATCTTAATACTCATTTCATAACTATTATTATACGCAATCTTATCCAATAGTAAATGTCTTTCTCAATTGCTTTCAAATTTTAAAACACAATAACGAAATGTTACCTTGTGAATCTGAATCTCTCCCTCAAATTAGCCATCTATTGAAGAATGTAATGCGATGCTAAATTGAAACCGTTTATCTAAAGCTTACTGTAGTTTTATACCAAATCACAATATAGAATTCAAGTCTCTACCCGAAATAATGGAGTCTGGCACGCTGTGATCTGAAAATCTTTGATATGTATAACTCAACTAATCTAACAAAAGAGAAATTCGTACGTACAAAGATAAAATATGCAGACTTCTTCAAACAGTCATCAATAGTTCAAATAACATCTGTCTTTTACAAAATTCATCGAAATTCTATTTCATTACTACTCAGATAGCAGCACATGCTATAATAGTTTTGAAAACACTTGATGATTAGCATTAGCTTGTTGATAGATCAGACATTTGGATACAAAGTCAGAAGTATTTCATTTTATACTCATTTACTAGTACAACTGTCTCAGATTATTGAACATCTTAATACTCCCTGATTGAACAAATAATTACCACTGTGAGCCATTTGTAACAATTGTTACATACTTTCTGGATTTTCTCGGTACACAAACTCTATTTTGAAACATCAAACAATCATCGGTTCCAAACTGAAATTCTAAATCATGAGTCAATTTATGTTGAACTCCTTTTTACTTCGCAATTTCCTGATACATTTCTGAACTCCGCAATTTAGCTGAATGCTTTACAGCTAATATTTTTCTACATCCGATTAGATCAATCGCGTATTCATCACTCGTAAAACACACAAAGGTTTCTTGCTCAAAATATCCGTGATTGTAATCATTCTTTCCTAGATGAAAATCAGTTTCTAACTCAAATCCTTTCGACGGTTCAAGCCACTTTTGTCCCAAATTCAGATCTTTCTATAACATTAAATATTTTAAACACTCTTTCAGTCAACAAATAGGTTACATTACTTACCAAACAATCAATATCACTGACTATTCAACAGGAATACCTTATCAATCATCTCCAATTCATAAATAGTAAAACTCTTTTCATACAGCTTTAACTGTATGTAACCATAAGTTATCACTATATATTCTTGTATTAGAAAACATTTCAAACCATTCAATGATGCATGACTGAAAATCATAAACTCTTTACCTGACTCAGGCTGAACCAGAACTAATGCTTCAGTTAAAAATATCTTCATCTGTTTATAACTTTATTAGCGTATATTTAAACCAAATCAAACTTCACACAAATAAGAACTTCCACAACCAAAACAACTTTAATTTACCATAACATTTATTAAATAGAACCGTTCTGATAGATATAATTCTACATTATGTCTTCTAGAATATGAATTTGTCATTTAAACCATTCATCTATTTACTCTTAGACATTAAAAAAAAATTATTTCCAGTCTTGTGGATAGATTCAAATACAAATAACTCGATTAATTCTTCAAGATCGGTCTTAGCTGTCAAATAAAAACTTTTCAAAGAAAACCTTTCTTCTTGTTGTCAAGATAACTTAGACATACAATTATCAAAATTTTCTTCAGAGTACTAATCAAAGATCTTTAAAAACTGCATAATTCAAACGTAATATAACATCCTGCTTTCAACTCATTGACATTTATCAAGATTACCTAGACATGATAACTGATATACAATTTTGAGCTTGATCTTTCATCGTTTACACTTTTGCCGATGTCAATCCTCTTTCAAGAAACTAGAAAGGATTATATAATAAAGCTATCTCATCTATTAATCATAGAAGGGTTGAACTGTACTGAAGCCACTTCCATCATCTAAAAATCATAATGCCATAATAAGACCAACGTCTGAACCGTATAAATAGGTAAAATCCCAGCGGTTAATAATACATTTTGAGCACAAAAGAAAATCAAATATGGTTTCCTCAAAAACCAATATAGAAACACAACCTCTATAATCTAATGACGGTACCACTGTACTCCCGTGATCAAAACAGAAATTATAATCATAATAGATATAGTCATCTCCGTTAGAAGAATATCTCTTGCAATTAATTACATAGAATCATAGTAAAATCGAGGTAGCGAAATCTTAAAATGTTGAGCCATACAAAATTTCTAGAAATTACAACCCATATAGAATGATAAAGATCCCGATGATATCTCAGAAAATTTCAAGAAGGAAAAACATCACTCATAAATACTGAATCAACGATAACAGAAGCAATATAACCTTCATGTATATTTAACAAAGTAATAACCAGTAGAAACAGAATACTAACATCATATAGATTTTACTGTCGACTTTCCTATCAACACAAGAGAATAGAATCCTACAGAAAGATAGAAAAATGCCGATCATAACTCAAATAGACCAACAATGCTTTTGTCTATCAGTATGTTTAACTAGTGTTCTCATACGATAAGAATTTCCTCTGAAAATATACAGTTACATATACTTTTGAAAGTAACTGTACACATAGAATGCCCAGAAGAAATCATAGTAACTGCCTGACTATAACCAGTGCACTTAGCTATCATTTCAATTCAAACATTATTCCACTGTCTAATTCTATCATCACTGATTTCACATTATCTCATTATTATCAGAAATCAATTCAGAAGAACTTCCAATTGATACGTTCTTTAGACATAATACCTAAATACTTTCGTCTCATCGAATTCAACTTCTTCTTTAACAGTGACTTTGCATATTTCGAATGGCCTTCAACACGATCCTATATCTTTTCTGTTATTGTTTTTACTTGTGGAGTCATTCTCTTATCTGATCACAGTACTATTCCTTCAATCATTAAACTCTGTAATTCCACACTTGTAAGCTTATTTAATCTATAAAATACAAATTTCATTAAAATACTTTACTTATGAGGGGGCGAGGGTTGTAAAGCCTAAAATTTTAACTATCATATAAACATGCAAATCACTCATACTATTATGAGTGACCAGTTCATTACTAATTTCACATTCTCAAAACACCTAACAATCATTTACTTATGATCACTTTTGTACTTAACACATAGCTCATACGCTAAATCAAATCATTAATTCACAATCAAAATATTCACATAACAATCATAGACCAAACATCACAACTCATATACTCATATAATTATAACATTTATCAATAGCAGAATATCATGCACTCTGATTCATACCTTTATGAGTTTCAACTCATCACCAACTCATTTTCACTCAAACGTTTGAGTATAACATTCTGTACTATCGAAATTAGCTCGGTTGGAAAGCATATCTGTCTAATTAAAACAATTCTCGTCAGAATCGGGAGATATCACACTCTCACAGATTAAATATGACATGTATAGCTAGACTCTCACTTGCTAAGTTAGTCATAGAATTGACTAAATCGTAGCTCTGATACTAATAAAATGTAACACCCTAACCTGTATCTGTCATCGAAATAGGGTTACGAGGCATTATCGATCAATACACATCATTCACATACATAACATATACATTTATACGTTCATATATAACACCCATCCAACAAATTCACATTGTCCCTTTTATGGCTCTACGAGGCCTTAAAACATTTGAAAACTTTAGGAAACTTAGAAAATTTTTATGCATAAAGGGGTCACACATCCGTGTGAACAGGCCGTGTGCCTCACATGGCTACTAGACACGCCTGTGTCATAGGCCGTATGAAAACAGGGCATACATACTGACTTGCACCACCAGGCTAGAGAGACGCTCGTATGCCTTGGTCGTGGGAAATCTGGAGGGGTTACTGACTTGGGTCACATGGCCGGCCACACGCCTATGTGCCTTGGTTGTGGGAAATCTGGAAGGGTTACTGACTTGGGTCACATGGCCAGCCACATGCCCATGTGCCAACCCTATGTCTCACACGGCTAGTAGACACGCCCGTGTGTCTAGGTCGTGGCAAACCTATAGGGTATACTGACTTAATATCGTAGGGCTACCCCAAGAGACACACGGCAGTGTACTAAGGTCATGTGTCACACACGGTCAAGCCACACGCTTGTGTGCTCGACCGTGTAGAGAGAAAATAGGCTTGGTTGAAGCCACATTTCTCATCCTTCTCAAGCATACCTAAAACACCACATTTCATGCTATTTCAATACATTAATAAATAGCCAAACCATACTATTTCATGCACCAAACTTACATTATCAATTCTATCTATTTCATCAACTCAAATCAGTACTATTTGTACAATCAAATACAAACCAAACTAGTATGATTCATTCCTCATTACTCACCTATTCAATCATATACTAAAGTACATATCATATTCATCAATACAACTTATTTCAATATGTATTTTTACTACCATCAATCACACACAAAGCTTGACTCATAAATCATTTATTAGCCATTCACTTATCAAGTCTAAAATCATGCTTTTCATAAGTAAATACTCATCATATACCAAAAGATCAAATGATCAACTTGAACCATCACCAACCATACCAAATTATGCCACTACATAAGGAAAATTACACATCAAACATAAATTATTAATAAGCCATATAAAATGGCCAAATACATCACCAAAACCTTTATCAAAAAGATTCAAGCCTATACATGCCATATAACCAAGTCACAAGTGTATAAGTACCGAAATCAAAATCCGGATAGTGTGATACGATCTCCGCTGATTCTAACCTGAACGAACGTTCGAATCACTATAAAACATAGAAAAATAACACAAATAGAAAAATAACACAGAGTAAGCTATAAAGCTTAGTAAACTCGTATGGTAATAAACTCATATTATTAAATAACTCCATTTAAAACATTATTCAAAACATGATATAATTCATATGATTGCACCATTCTAACTTGAATTCATGCTCATAGTTAATTAAGATTTTCATGAGTTTATTCATTCAAAACACATATGGTTTGAATACTTCTTATCAATTCATTCACATTTTCATATGCATAAGCAATTATATATCTAAACTTTATTCAATTCAATTACCATCACCTTTTTTTTTAGCCAAGTGAATTATGTGAAATATCATCAAATGACCAGTATTTTGCACACTATGTGCCATATGTATATTTAGTTAAAACAACTATAACTCATATCTCACATATCATTCAATTCATACCTCATTATAGCCAAATAAACACATTTTGGCATAAAACACACTTATACATAAATCTTTCTCATTTCATATACATGAGACACTAAAAACTTACCAAATTACCTTCATTTGATTCTCATATAAGTTCTGTACGAACCTGTATCACTTAATTCAATTGTACTTTCCTTCTCATCTTGACTATGCCCGTAAAACCATTTGGAATCGTTAAGGATACTCAAAAATCACATAAAGTTCATATAATGCCATAGCCCAGATATGGTTTTACATGTTATCACATATCGATGCCACTGTCCCAGACAGGGTCTTACACGAAATCATATAACGATGCCAATGTCTAAAACATGGTCTTACATGTAATCACAATAAAATGCCAATGTCCCAGACATGGTTTTACATGTAATCACATCTCAGTAATCCTAATGTCATGACATTTGTATCTTATATTACTCCTAAAGTTTGTACGGGACTTTCAAATTTCGTAACTTCGTTGATTCTTGCTCGTATTTGCTCGTTCAACATTCGTAGCAATTCAATGATAATGAAACATATATAATTCAATTCAATTCAATGATAAATAAGCATTTATAACACAATTTAAATATATTTATTAGCATATGAACTTACCTCATTCGCTGTAACGACGAATTGGGTCGACTAATCCGATACTTTGTTTTCCCCTGTTCTAAATCTGAATCTTATTTTTCTCAATCTATATTATAACAAAATTTACTTATTTAATCATTAATTCATTCAATTTAACACAATTTACATATTTTGGAAAAATTACACTTTTGCCCTTACTATTTCACATTTTTGTAATCTAGTCCGTATCACATAAAATCACAATTTCATGCACTTTCATCCTACCCATGCTTAGCCGAATTCTTCTTATTGCCTTAGCAGCCCATATTTTCCAAATAATCACACTTTCAACCACATAAATTCAATAATTCACAATTTAGTCTAAAATTGACATTTTTACCAAAATTTACTTTACAAAACATGTATATCCAACAACAATAATTTATTTTTCATCATCAACTATCAAAATACTCATGCATTCAACAACGGAAGCATTAAATACTTTAACAGTTTTGAAACGGCTAGCTAGATTGCGAAGCAACGATCTCAAAAACGTAAAAATCATTTAAAACCGGGCAAAAACCACTCACCGAATTAACTTCCAAGCTTGGCCAAGTACTCAAGCTTTCATGTCCATTCAAAATTTTCATTTTTGGTGGAGAATTGAAGGAGAAAGATGATACAAAACGTTTGTTTTATTAGTAAACTTGTTTATTTCTTAAATTACCATATTATCCTTAATTAATAGACATGTTAAACATCCATTTCATGCCCATTAATGTCCACTCAACATGTCAATGGTCTAATATCAACATAAGGACCTTTAATTTAATGCTCTATAGCTATTAGACACATTTAGCTAATAGAACTCAACGTTTTCACTTTACGCGATTTAGTCTTTTTTACCGAATTAACCACTCAAATGGTAAATTTTCTTCATCAAATTTTCACACAACCCTAATATCATGCTATAAATATTATAATAATAATAAAATAATTTTTTTATGTCAAATTTGTAATCCCTAAAATCACTGTTTCAGTTAACCCTAAAAATGGGCTAGTACAAAATGTGATTGTATGTAACTATATATGATTATATGTGATTGACATGTGTCAAAATATATATATGTTTGCCTAAACATTCGTATAAGTAAGGTGTAAAAGAATGCATGGAATATGACTAAATATGTGAATTATGACACTTGGTTAATGATGCTTTGGGAATATGTTGTATGTGGTTTGGTTGGTGCATGACGACTTGTTCGTATAGTGGTTGTTCTAAGCATTCACTAAGCTTGTTAATCTCACCCACTCCATTTTATCCTTTGCAAAGTAGATGCATTCTCGGTATGAGTAGTGTGGTCATCGAAGGATTGATCCAAGCTATTCTTTATTTATTATAGTAAGTGTTTTGCTTATTCTAGTTCTAGGGAATAAAAAGGCAATATGGTATACATTTATATCGGTTTTGTTAAGACATATTTGGGATTATTTGCATATTGCGTATGTTTGGAAGCTTGTGAACTTGGACACAATGTTTGGTTTATTTTTTAGACATTTTGATGCTTATATGACTAGGTGAATGAAGCATGATGTTTAGGGACTAAGTTTGAATGATTTAAATTCCCTTATATGTTGAATTTTTGTAACCTGAAGTAGAGGTATCGATATTAAAGCTTTTAAAATAATACCTCTGTATTTTCAAAAGTGCAAGGAGTCAGAATACCAATTTGGTATCAATACCTTGACCCAAGTATCGATACTCAAGGTGTAATTATCGATACCTTGCAAAAGGTACTGATAATTTCCTGTAACACCCCAAACCCGGTTTAGACGTTATGGTTGAATCTAGCGATATCGCATAGAATGGAATTTGTAGTCTAATTCATCGAGTGAAAACCCTTCTATTTTATTAGTCTTTAATTAACTCAGGAAAATGCTTATTCGTTTTACAATTCAAAATGTGATCTTTTTAGCGAAAGCTTGTGAACTTTTTATTTTAGAAAACTATTTATTTTAGGAAAACTTAAATTTCGAGAAAATGTCGTGTATTTGTAGTGATAAAACTGGAAAATAAAGTGTCATCCCAAATCTAAACAAAAACCCATAATGGCCATGATTACATCAAAATTTCCCAAATAAAACTAAAACCATGATAAGCATAAAATCGTAAATTTATCATAAGGCAGAAGCAGTGGTCACCGTCGAGTCTCTCGCTGCTCCGATCGATCTAATGTTGGGGATTACCTAAACAGATCAAATAGAAAAAGAGTGAGTTTTCGCAAACTCAGTGCGTAATCCCCACAGAATACGTGCAAACAGCATAATATCAGAAATCAATCATGTTTATACAGTTTGGGCCTAAGCCCATTACAAAATCAATGTGGGCCTTAGCCCTTTCAGATATAGAATCAGATATAAATTAGGGCCTTAGCCTAACTCAAATACAGAATGCAGATCAGAATATCAGAATCTTACCTACCAACCTCTACACAACATCTTCGTCCAGCCCTACACACCATGTAGGGATATAATCAACCCACCCATCCCTACACAACATACTGTACCAAATTGCGGCACATTAATAGAATAGTGCACCTGAGCTGCCAGGTAACAGGCTTAAAGTCTTTTAGACACTTCCTCTAAAATATCATTAACCTGACCCCGATGCAATGCATCATACAAATATGGCATGTTATAATGCAATTTAACAGTTCATGCAATCGGCCAAAAACACATGCTAAGAGTACATACTGAATACATATATCACATAGTTAGATCATAGAATCAGGGGTCTAAGTAATGCTTACCGACCCTACAGTAGGTCACAGTCGACTTGGGTGACCCGTGTAACCTTACAGATTATTTTAGAAAAATAGGCTCATAACACGGCCTGGCCCAGAATCCCACACGCCCGTGTGGGCCCACACAACCATGTGGCCTACACGACCTAATTGGTTGAGCTCGTGTCTTACACACGGCCTCGTCAGTCCTCATATGGATGTGTCTTACGCCCGTGTCACCCGCACATGGCCTGGTTCGTCGATCACACGCCCGTGTACTGCCACACGGTCTACCTCATGGGCAACCACACGCCTGTGTGGCATCGACAGTTTCATTTTTTGACTTTCATCGATTCTCGTTTTCTATATTTCTGGGTACACACCTGGTATCTTTTGATGCTAAAACCACACCCGGGACGATCAGTACCTCGAAACCCTGAACGATTAAACTACCAAACGACATTAAGACAGCCCTTTTTACACCCGATTCTTCGTAACTAGGGTTTGAAAGCAGAAAATAACTTCTCGAGGAGCAAAACAATTGAACAATAAAGGGAAAAGTATCAGTTGAATTAAAAGCAACAAGAAGAGGGGAAAAAGGAGAGTTACCGTCAGTTTTGGGGAAAAAGAGAGAAGAAGCTGAAAATTTAAAAAAAAAAATCAAAATAGGCAATATTCTAATAACTTCCTCCATATTTTCGTTAAATTTCTCTCCACTATCCCACTAACAACCCACTACACAGAATCCCCTTTCAACACAACTCTAATCGAAATTAAGAGCAAAAATACTATCCCTTGCCTTCTCAAAGATTCGAACACAGGACCACCAACACACCAAGACTCCACTTAACCACTAGACCAGCAGGCCCATTCTAATATGGAATTACAGACAGTATAACATAAGCCTACTGAATCAGAATGAGGCTTCATTCATTAAAAATTCAAAATGTGTCAAAGATAAGGCTTGAACTTGGGACCTCTCACACACACCCAGAAACTTAACCACTGAAGAAAATACATACTTGTGTCAAAGTATTATAGAAATATATTTAAAAACTTGGGGCATTACAACTCTACCCCCTAAAAGAAAATTTTAGCCTCGAAATTTTACCTAATCAGAAAAGGTGAGGATACTACTAAAGCATCGAATCCTCCGTCTCCCAAGTGGCCTCCTCAGTACTATGATTCTGCCAAAGCACCTTCACTAAGGGAATAGACTTTCTCCGAAGAACCTTAACGTCGCGATCAAGAATCTGAACTGGCTCCTCCTCAGACGTTAGATCTAGCCTAATCTCAATCTTCTCCACAGGAACAATGTGCGTGGGATCAGAGCGGTAGCATCTCAACAACGAGACTTGGAAAACATCATCAATGCAGTCTAGCACTGGAGGTAACTCCAACTGATCAGCAATCGGCCCCATTCGCTTCAGAATATGGTACAGCCCAATAAACCTAGGGCTTAGTTTACCCTTGCGACTGAACCTCGGAATCTTCTTCCACGGTGAGACCTTGAGAAATACAAAATCCCTCACAGAATACTCAATCTCGCGTCTCTTCATATCTGCATAAGACTTTTGCCTATCAAAAGCTACTTTTAGACGATCCCTGATCAATCTAACTTTATCTTCTGTCTCGGAGAGTAATTCGGAACGCAGAACATGTTGCTTGCCCAACTCAGCCCAACATAAGAGAGTACGACACTTACGACCATAAAATGCCTCGTAAGGTACCATCTGGATGCTAGACTTGAAGCTGTTATTATAGGTGAATTTTGCTAATGGCAAGTATCACCCTCTCTGACTGACCATCTGTCTGAGGATTGAAAGTAGTACTGAAGTCTAACCTCGAACCCAGAGCCTCATGCAGTTTCTTCCAGAATCGAGATGTGAAACGAGGATCCCTATCAGAGATGATCGAGACAGGTACCCCATGGAGCTTCACTATTTTAGAGATGTAGAGTTTAGCCAACTTTTGCAGAGAAAAGTCTGTCCTGACTGGGATGAAGTGCGCAAATTTGGTCAATCGATCCACGATGACCCAGACAGAATCCTTCTTAGTGGGTGTTAGAGGCAACCCACTAATGAAAGCCATCGTTACTCACTCCCATTTCCATAACGATATCTTAACCTGCTGCAGCAAACCCGAAGGTAACTGATGTTCAACCTTAACCTGCTGACAAGTCAAGCAGCTAGCAACGAAGTCAACAACCTCACGCTTCAACCCTGGCCACCAGTATACATCTCGCAACCTTAGTACATTTTATTCCAGTTGGGATGCATAGCATAAGTGCTACTATGCGCTTCCCTCATAATCGATTGTCTCAAGTCCCCATCATTTGGTACACAAATCCGACCATGGAAACACAATACCCCATTCTTATTAATCCCAAAATTCGTAGTAACACCACTCTTAGCCTGACGGAAATGCAACTCTAAATACTTATCCCCCATCTGTTTATCTCTGATCTGATCAACCCATGTCGGTTTAACTTGAAGTTTTGCCAACAGACTTTTATCATTGAAGAGACTAAGTTGAGCGAACATCGCTTTTATATTGGTCATAGCCCTACGGCTTAACGCATCAGCCACCACATTGGCCTTACCAGGATGATACTCAATAGTGCTGTCATAATCCTTAAGTAGTTTAACCCATCGATGCTGCCTAAGGTTTAACTCCTTCTGAGTGAGGTGGTACTTGAGGCTCATGTGATCAGTGTAGATGATATACTTCTTACCATACAAGTAATGCCTCTAGATTTTTAGTGCGAACACCACAGCGGCCAACTCTAAGTCGTGTGTTGGATAGTTCACCTTATGAGTCTTGAACTGACGGGATGCATAAGCAACTACCTTACTGTCTTGCATCAGAACACAACCCAGACCCACATGCGATGCATCACTGTATACTACAAAATCTTTACCGAGCTCAGGCTGTATCAGAATAGAAGCCTGAGTTAGAACAGTCTTAAGCTGATCAAAACTCTCCTGATGTGCAACAGTCCAAACAAAATGAACTCCTTACATAGAAGCTTAGTCAACGGAGCTGCGATCAATGAGAACCCCTCTACGAATCATCGATAATATCCTACTAGCCCTAGAAAGCTGCAGATCTCAAACACATTCTTCAGCTATTTCCAACCTAGCCCCTCAGCAGAAACTACATGTCCCAGAAATGTCACTCCCGAAGACAGAACTCACACTTGCTGAACTTCGTATACAACTGTTTCTCATGAAGGATATGTAAAACCACTCTGAGATGCTCATCGTGCTGATCTTCTGTCTTTGAATACACTAAAATGTCATCAATGAATACCACTACAAATTGATCTAAGTAAGGTTGAAATACTCGGTTCATTAAATCCATAAATGCTGTCGGTGCATTAGTCAAACCAAAAGGCATAACTAGGAACTCGTAATGTCCATATCGAGTCTTAAATGTCGTCTTATGCACATCGGCCTTCTTAACTCTCAATTGATGGTAACCCGAGTGTAGATCGATCTTAGAAAACACAGAAACCCCTCTAAACTGGTCAAATAAGTCGCTTATCCTCGAAAGTAGATACTTGTTCTTAATCTTTAGCTTGTTCAGCTGTCAATAATCGATTCACATCTTTATTATCCCTTCTTTCTTCTTTACAAATAGAACAAGTGCTCCCCACGGAGACACACTGGGATGAATGAACTCACAATCCAACAACTCCTGAATCTAAGCCTTAAGTTCTGTCAGCTCTTTCGGTGCCATTCGATAAGAAGCGATAGGCATCGGAGCTGTACCAGGAATCAACTCAATCCCAAATTCTACCTCAAGGCTCGGAGACAACCCCGGAACTTCTCAGGAAAGACATCCAAAAAATCTCTTACAGTTTTAATATCCTTAATAGAAGAGTCCCCAGAATCCAAAACATTCACATAAGCCAGATAAGCCTCACATCTTTTCCGGACTAACTTTTTCGCTACCAACGCAGAAATCATATCAGTCAGAAAATCCCAACATTCCCCAATCACAACTACCTCAACGTCCTACTCGATTCTCAGAACAACCCTCTTAGTCGCACAGTCCATACTTACTCGATGTTTGACTAACTAGTTCATCTCCAAAATTAAATCGAACTCCCAAAACAAAAACTCCATCAAATCTACCAGAAACACTGTCCATTAGACCTCTAACAGAACGTCTCTATACAATTAGCTGACTCAGATAGACTGCCCCAAAAGACTCAAAATAGTCACATCACTATCAGTACTCACCACTGGAATCCCCAAAGTTTCAGACACAGTACTAGCTACGTATGAATGTGTAGAGTCTATGTCTATCAGTGCAAGATAAGGTACATCAAAAATTAAAAACATACCTGTGATAAAGTCTAGAGCATCTCAGTCCTCATGGCGACGCGCAGCATAAATCAGTGCAAGCTGCCTCGCCTTAGTTGGTCCAGCACCTCTGCCTGGTGCTCTTTGTCCTCGGCCCATACCATTACCACCCCTGGCCTAGCCTCGACCCCTAAGTGGCTGCTGAACTACTCTCGGCGGTTGTAGGGTACCAGAACCCAGAGCTTCCACTTGATTAGTTCTCAATGGGCAATCTCGAACATGGTGCTCAGTTGACCCACATCTTAAGCACGTCTCAGTAGTCCTCCAGCACTCGCCCGAATGGCGTCTACCACAGTGTCCACAGAGCACTACCCCAGAAGCTATAGTAGGAGGCTCCACTCTCACTGGCCCATCAGATCTGGCCTTTTTCTTAGGCCTCATCGTAGCTCTTTAGGGCTTATTCTCTCTTATTCTTTTTTTTGATTTTGGCGCTCAACGAGCTTAACCTGCTCGGCGATCTTCGTCTTCTTAACTAGAACAGAGAAATCACACTCCCTCTGGGGAGCTATCAGGACTTACAAACTGTCCCTGAGACCATCCTCAAACCAGACACATCGCTCATACTCAGTTGCCAACATGCCTCGTGCATAACAGCTCAACCTCAGGAACTGGCTTCATACTCGACCACTGATCGATCATCCTGGGTGAGATTTAAGAACTCATGTCTCCTAGCATCAATATAACTGGGTGCCACATACTTACTCTAAAATGCTATCCTAAAATACTCCCAAGTCAACCGTTAGGGTTGAGCACCTCTTTAGCTGTCAGCCACCACTGGTATGCTTCGTCGTGAAGCAGAGAAACAGCCCTCTTAAGCTTTTGCTCTGTAGTAAAGTCCAAGTCGTCCATAATTCTCTCTGTGGCTTCCATCCAATACTCGGCCACGTTAGGGGTGACTCTAGCGACACCCGTGAACAACTCAACCCCATTAGGCTAGAGTCGTTCTGTAACCGACCCACGGCTTCTAGATCTCGTGTTGGGCCCAACAACCCTCTCTAAAATCCATAGCATGGCCTGGGACAAAGCGCCGTCCCCAGCTGCACAATCATGAGACCCAGACCCATTTTCTGTCGCAAGTAATACTGGTGTCTCGCTAGTATCTAGATTCAAAATAGTATCAGATGCCAAGGACTCAGCTAGAGCCCCTCTACGACCCCTACGACAGCCTCTAGTATCCCGTCCATGAATACCATATGTGCTCATCATAAATTTCAGATGTTATCTAGTATCAATAGTTTTATGCATTAGTTACAGTTCCAATATTTAATAATAGATATATTATGCAGTATAGTATCAGAATATTTAGATTCGATTATTGCGAGTAGTAGTCTCACTATAGTTTTCAGTCTACACTACCCAGAGTGTTTTCAGTGTAATATACTGCCTAAAGTAGTTTCAGTATATTCCAATTATATTTTCAAACAATTTTAAACAAAGTTTCAGAGAACTTATAGGATCAGCGCCAAAGACTTGGTGTACCATATACTTACTTCAAAAATATTTTAAAATATTTACAAATTATTTCTTTAAAACCCAAATCCATAGCTGAGTTTTGTAACTTAGCTCTGATACCACTAAATGTAACACCTCAAACCCAGCCTAGACGTTATGGCCAAATCTGGCGATATCACATAGAATGGAATTTGTAGTCCAATTCATCGAGTGAAAACCCTTCCATTTTATTAGTCTTTAATTAACTCAAGAAAACGCCTATTCATTTTACGGTTCAAAAAGTGATCTTTTTAGCGGAAGCTTTTGAACTTTTTATTTTAGAGAACAGTTCATTTTAGGAAAACTTAAATTTCGAGAAAACGTCGTGTGTTTGTAGTGATAAAATTGGAAAACAAAGTGTCATCCCAAATCTAAACAAAAACCCTTAATGGCCATGATTACATCAAAATTTCCCAAATAAAACTAAAACCATGATAAGCATAAAATCGTAAATTTATCATGAGGCAGAAGCAGTGGTCACTGTCGAGTCCTCTGCTGCTCCGATCTGTCTAATGCTGGGGATTACCTAAACAGATCAAACAGAAAGAGGGTGAGTTTTCGCAAACTCAGTGTGTAATCCCCACAGAATACGTGCACACAACTTAATATCAAAAATCAATCATATTTATAAATTTTAGGCTTGAGCCCATTACAGAATCAATGTGGGCCTTAGCCCTCTCAGATACAGAAACAGATATAAATTAGGGCCTTAGCCCAGTTCAAATATAGAATGCAGATCAGAATATCAGAATCCTACCCACCATCCTCTACGCACCATCTCCGTCCAGCCCTACACACCATGTGGGGATATAATCAACCTACCCATCCCTACATACCATACTATACCGATTTGCGGTACATTAATAGAATAGTGTAGCTGAGCTGCCAGGTAATAGGCTTAAAGCCTTTCAGACACTTCCTTCGAAATATCATCAACCCCACCCCGATGCAATGCATCATACAAAATGGCATGTTATAATGTAATTTAATAGTTCATACAATCAGTCAGAAACACATGCTAAGAGTACATGCTGAATACATACATCACATAGTTAGGTCACAAAATTAGGCGTCTAAGTAAAGCTTACCGACCCTACGGTAGGTCACAGTTGACTTGGGCGACCCATGCAACCTTACAGATTATTTCAGAAAAATGGGCTCACACGCCCATGTGGCAAGCCCGTATAGGCCTACATACCCGTGTGGCCCATACAGCCTAAATCAGCGTTGAACGTGTGGATCACACGGCCTGGCCTAGAATTCCACATGTCCGTGTGGTTCATTCGTGTGAGCCCGTACACCCGTGTGTCCTACACGGGCCAATTGGTCTAGCCCGTGTCTGGCACACGGCCTTGCCAATCCTCATACTGCCGTGTCATGCGCCCGTGTCACGCGCGTACGACCTGGTTTGTCGATCACACGTGTGCTACCACACGGCCTACCTCACGGGCAACCACACACCCGTGTGGCATCGACAGTTTTATTTTTGGCTTCCGTCGATTCTCTTTTTTGTGTTTTTAGGTACACACTTGGTATCTTTTGATGCTAAAACCACACCCGAGATAATTAGTACCTCAAAACCCCGAACGATCAAACTACCAAACGGCACTAAGATAGCCCTTTTTACACCTGATTCTCTGCAACTAGGGCTTGAAAGCAGAAAATAACTTCCTGACGAGCAAAATGATTGAACTACAAAGGGAAAAGTGTCGGTTGAGATCAAAAGCAACAAGAAGAGGGGAAAACGGAGAGTTACCGTTAATTTTTGGAAAGAGAGAGAGGGAGCCGAAAAGTTAAAAAAATCAGAATAGGCAATATTCTGATAACTTCCTCCATATTTTCCTCAAATTTCTCTCCACTATCCCACTAACAGCCCACTACACAGAATCCCCTTTCAACACAACTCTAATCGGAATTAGGAGCAAAAATATTATCCCTTGCCTACTTAGAGATTCGAACACAGGACCACTAACACACCAAGACTCCACTTAACCACCAGACCAACAGGCCCATTCAGATATGGAATTACAGATAGTATAACATAAGCCTACTAAGAATAAGGCTTCATTCATTAAAAAGCCAAAATGTGTCAAAGACAAGGCTTGAACTTGGGACCTCTCACACACCCAGAAACTGAACCACTGAAGCAGATACACACTTGTGTCAAAGTATTACAGAAATATATTTAAAAACTTGTGGCGTTACATTTATGATGTTTTGAAATTTGGCGAGAAACAGAATGCTAGTTTGGTATCGATTTTCCAGGTGGTATCTATACCACTTAAAGGAAATATCGATACTATAGAGACGGTATCGATACCTACATAACATTTTTGGGAAAATTTGATAAGTGGCCCTAACACATGATTAATAAATATGTTATGCTTTTTTATGAATTCTTGGTATGGTTTATCAACAGAAGGTAAATGTATGGTTTATAATTCATGGAATGCTATGTTAGTATTGATCGAAAAAATTCATGAGAAATAACATGTTGTTTTAGATGAACAAGTAGTGAGATGGCGGTGTGGCGTCTCGATATTTGGCTTGATGTCCAGGCCGAGTATTAGGTGTTACACTCATGCTATATTTCCTTTGCAATGTAGTAATCTGGGAAAACATGTTCGAAGTTTTTCAACTCCATTGGAGCATCTAGGACAAGTTATTGAACCAACTAGTTTTTTGTAATGTAAATTGTTAAAAGTAGGAATAAAGTTTTAGAAAACTCGCTAAGTTTTTATATTCATCTTTGTTGGTAGATTGAGTTGCCATGACTTTTTATAGAAAGGTGAAAAAATATTTTGGTTTTCTTTTGTATTTAAAATAAGTTAGAGCATATGCAACCTACATCAAGTGGGTTGGTAAAATTTTAAACTTATCACTCAACCAAATTGTAATATTAAACATTAATAATGACAGTAGAATGATCGCAAAGCAATAAGAAAAGGAAAAAAAATGTTATAGATTTTACGTAGAAACCCTTTAGTGAAAAAAACAATGGCAAAGGAGGAGAAATTTACTAATGTTGAAAAACGAATGATACAAAAGTATTTCCGAATACATCTATTTAAGAATTAAAAAACTCTGTTCTAATCAAAGTCAAATAGAAAAACAACAATTTTATACTGATTCAACTTGTGTTGTATGGTCCTCACAAATCCCTTTATTTTGCCACTATATTTATTTCTTCAACAAGTGACGAGATTCGGGTCACACAATCTCTAACACAAATGTTTATTTTGATTTTTTTATTCATATTAATTTCATTATGCATATTTTATTACTTTCATCAATGATATACCTATACTTACGTTTATTTAAGCCCTTTACTAAGGTGTTACGAGTTAACTGGGTACCAACTCAATTAGAAAAAATGACAAAAATACCCTTTTTCATTTCAAATAAGTTATATTATTTTAGGGCACTTTAGTCTTTTTATTTTAAAAAATAAAATATGTGCATATAGAGGGATTTGATCCCAAAAAATTGCATTGGTAAAACCATAAATTTACTACTTAACCAGAGCTTTATTTTAGTTATTTTATACATTTTAATTTTATTATGCATACTTTATTGTCTCCATCAATTATATATACTAATAATATTGTTGATTGGGTTTGTGTCACAAACTAACTCAACACCAACTTAGGATTAATGACAATACCATGATAAATAATTGTATTCATTTAGTATTCTTAATTTGATGTATTTATGTGTTTAAATTTATTATAATTTTTTTATTTTAGTATTGTACATATTTCATATGTTATTATTAATTAATTTCAAACCATACATTTCATTATTTACTAGAAATTCTATCACACGTGCACACATGTAAAAACCATAAATTTAGGACACAAATGTGTGTTTAAAAATAATATACAATAAATAATGAAATATATGGTTGGCAACTATTTAATAATAACACATGAAATATGTATGATAATAAAATGAAAAAAGAATAGAGTAAATTTTGTATAAAACGAAATTTAAACACATAAATACATTAAGTTAAGAATACTAAATGAATACAATTGTTTATCATAGTGTTTGTCATCAATCTTGAGTCAGTGGTAAGTTAACTTGTGACACCAACTCAATCAATAACATTACTAATAAGAAGTTCTATCACACACATACGCATGATAAGATTTTAATAGATAAATGGCTTGATAGTTATGATTATTTCTTATTTAGCTCAAGAAGCTAGTGAAGATTTGAGCAATCAAGGCAAAAGACCAGTAGAGTAGATTTTGTCTTAAAGTTTCTGGTGAGTTCCTTCTTACTTCCTTTAAGTTATGAAAATTCTATGATCTATGGGTTGTGTAAGGTAAGTTGCCTTTACTGAAGATGGGTCAATGTGTTGTGAATTGACATGAGTAAGAAACTAGTGTTGTATGTGTGAGCATGGCCATGGTCGATGTGAAAATACCCACATTGTGTGCGAGCCTAGTACCTAACTATTTTTGACATGTGAAATGTGGAAAGAAGTTTTATTTTTTTTTCCTCCGGTAGGGCAACTTTATTGCAAACCAGACTGGTAGATCATGGTCTGACCTTGCTGGAGAACACACGTTGAATTTAACAAGGAATATGAAAGTAAATATGATTATGGCTAATATGCGATTTTGATTTTTGAAATATGGGTCTGAGGTTGGCACAAGGTTGGGCCATAGGTAAATATACATGATTGAGAGAGGTATGCATAAATTGGCGGTATCTATCTGCCAGGGGTGCTGTGTGTCTTATATTAGTGAAGTGTTGTCGCCAGAGAATATGTTTGTAAGATTGAGTCTCAAAATTGTCCTTATTTTTTAATTTATTATTGGCAACCTAATAATCATTCTGCATCTATTTGGAATTCATTAAGTTAAATAGAACTTACTCTATTACTTTTCTTTCTCAAGTGTTTGAGTAGTAGAAGAAGATCAATAGAAAGGGACTACGCTAAAGCTACGTCTATAAGTGAGCCACTTGTTGACTCAATGCATGTCAAACAAATGAAGAAAGAGTTTTTCTATCTCAAACTGGGATGAATGTTGATAATGGAATATGAACGAGAATTTGTCAGACTTAGTCATTATGTGTGAGACATGTTCCAAATCGAAAAAGTTTTGTGCAATAAATTTGATTGGGGCTTAAGGGATGAAATTCATGCCTTAGTAGCAGCATTAGAAGTTCTAAGCTTAGCAGCCATGATAGCCAAGACTCAAAAGATGGAAACGATTCTTCAAGAAAAAAATAAGGGACAAGATAGGGAAAAAATGAAGCGTGAAATCTTTATCCACCACCATCGACAAATTGTAAAAAATCAGAAGATAAAAGCTTCTCTATACTAAGGAGAGATTTTCAACCCTCAAGCTTCTGATGAGAAGGAGGTGCACGATATGCCACCTTAATAGAAAGCATAGGTGGCTCCAGAATTATAAGGGACCTTGTATGTGAACACTGTGGGAGGAATCATAGGGGTAAATGTTGGAAACAATAGTGAGCCTACTATTCTTGTGGATAATTAGATTATCATATTAGAGACAACCCCTCGAAAGTTGATACGCCTCAGAATAATCGATGCATAGGGCTCAAAGTAATCATTAGGAGGTGAGATCCGGAATAGCTTGAAAATCGGAATTAGTTTAGGGAGCTTCTAAGAAGAACTACACCAAGTCAACCTCGGGGGTGTCTACCCAAAGCTATTAAAAACTGTGTTAAACTCAAATTCTAAGAAATCTTTAAGATAATAACAAATCTGATTAGTTGAGATAAAATAGTAATTTTAAAATTGTTTTTTGATAAAAGCATCTCATAAAAATCCTTCTAGTTTTTGCTGTCCCCCTCTCCCCCACTTACTCCATCTTTTTTTTTCATTTTTGTTGAGTAAAACACCTTTCTGCCATCCTTTCCTCTCTGTTTCTTCCATTTTCTTTCTTTTCTTTATTTTTTTCAGTTCTTTTCTTAATTGCACGATGTCACACTTTGTTGTTCACTTCATTGCCGCCATATCTTCTGTATCGACAGTCATCGGATTCTATCGCATGCAATCGACAGTTATCAATTTCTGTCGCACCAGTTGATAGTCATTGCATTTTTTTACACACAATCGGTAGTCATCAAAAGTCATCATATTCTATTACATGCATTCGACAGTCATCGACATTCATTACATCCTGTCGCACGTAATCGACAGCCATCGCAATCTACTACACCTTGTGCGCCACTAGCCAAGAATAGCAACATCCCTTCTTAGTATCCCGTTGGCGACCACAACTGATTCCCTCAACATTCAGTAGCCTTTATTTTCCACCCCTAGTCATTCTCTACTTAGATCAAGTGTGGGTCCTAATCTTTTGTAATTCATGTGTGTGTCTTATTCATAAGTGAATCATGTGATTTGCTGATAATCATTTGCATTTGTGCCTTATTTGAAATTGTTCAATTATGATCGATGTCTTTTTTTCTTGTGGTGGCTAAAAGTAAGTACTCTCCCAACTATTAAGTTAGGCGTTAGTCGATGGATTGTGAGTGTGTTTTGGTTATGGCTAAATACCAATAAGTGAGTTGGATGACATGACCAAAGGTAAGTATGCCTTAATTTGAGTTAGCCGGATGTGTATGTCCTTACTTTGTTGCTGAAAATGATACTTACCTATTTTTGTGATGGTCGAATATGGCAATAGCATGTTTTTGATCTGTTAAACTATATGTACAATTAGTATGTTCTGATCTATTTTATCTAAATAGGCTGTTAGGATTTTAACTCGATTAAGTAACGAACAAGAAAATAGCAGAATAAATTGAGAAATTGAACACACAAATTTAACGTGGAAAAACCCCTCCAAAGAGGATAAAAAACCACGGGCAAAGATAATTTTACTATAATGGCAAAAGAATGAAGAATACAAAAGATGGAGATAAAAACTAAACCTTGAAAACCCGAAAGCAAAGAACCCACAAAACGTAAACATAAAATTCTCTAAATGTGTTATGAGTTCTAATCTCTAATGGGTGTATTTTTCTAAGGTTGTAAAAGAGCCTATTTATAGGCTAAATTCATAGGTCAAATAATAATAAAATAATCTAAACTAATCAGTTTTTGATTGAAACAAGTAAATAGAGTTTAACTGAAAGATTATTTATCAAACTTGACTGAAAATAGGAGTCATATTTAACAAATCTCCACATTGACTCATATTTTCACATTGCCATCTTTGTCAAAGCCTGCCACGAGCCTATTTTGAACTATGCAGGGAATTAACTGAGTCGAATTTGTGCTTAGAAACTGGAAGACTTCTAGCCTTCGACTTGTATACTGGCAAATCAAAACTAACCCGGGTATGATTTTCATGAACACAGTGCCCTAAATTCTCAAAACCTGGATCTAAAAGGGAACCTCTCTTCAACGAAACAGTCATACATTTTTCCCTCCTATGACCAAGTTGCCTCCGCTCCAAACAAGTTGACTTCAACTCCGTAACGGATGAGGGACGTCCGATTTCACCGGTCACTGTATAACCTTCCAGAATATAAAGACTGCCGATTCTTTTACCTTTTAACAAAACGAGAGCTCCACGAGATACTTTAATGCCGCTCGACTCGATGTTGATTTTTCATCCTTTCAAGTCTAAAATACTTAAGGAGATGAGATTCTTTCGTAAATCAAGTACATACCTGACATCTGAGAGTGTCCTAATCGTCCCATCGTGCATCTTAATTTTAATAGTACCAATACCAATTACCTTACTAGATGAATCATTTCCCATGCGCACAACTCCACCTTCAATCGAACTGTATATGGAGAACCATTCTTTATTGGGACACATGTGGAAAGAACATCCTGAATCTAGGATCCACTCGGACGTGAGCTTGGTGTTATCGCTTGTTGACACTAACAAGAAATCATCACCATTTTCATAGGCCAAATTAGCACCAGCTACATCTTCCTCGTTACTCTCAGCAGCTTTTTTATTTCGCAGTTTATAACAATCTGCTTTGACGTGACCTAACTTTTTACAATAGCGACACCTTTTATCTCGTTTCTTAGATACTACCAAAATGGAAGCTTGCCTATCTGTCTTGCTATCCAAATGAAGCTCATTGTCGAGTTTGTCTCTATTCAGCAAATGACTCTTCACATCTTCGAACGAGAGTTTGTCTCTGCCATAAATCAGGGTCTCCCTGAATGACTTGTATGAAGGGGGTAAAGAGCACAATAATAGCATAGCCTGATCTTTATTGTCAATATGAACCTTAAAATTTTTTAAATCATTTAAAAGAGTAATAAACTGACTGATGTGATCTCTAAGAAGCTCACCTTCATTCATGCGAAACATAAATAGACGTTGTTTCAACACTAAACGATTAGCCAGAGACTTAGTCGCATAAAGAGTTTCTAACCTTTTCCACAAGGTAGATGAGGTCTTCTCCATCAATACCTCCTGCAATACCGTATTCGCGAGGCACAACTGGATTGCAGACAAAGCCTTTTCATCAAGCTCTTCTCATTCTGTTTTATTTAGACTCTCAGGCTTTTTCCCAGTAACAACCTTTTTCAAACCGGATTGAACTAGAATTGCCATCATCTGAACTTGCCACAGATTGAAATTTTTCTCACCATCGAACTTCTCAATTTCAAATCTTGTTGCTGCCATCTCTGAACAGGCAGATCTATGAAAATTGAACTAGCACTGATACCACTTGTTAGGATTTTGACCCGATTAAGCAACGAACAAGAAAATAGTAGAATAAATTGAGAAATTGAACACACAAATTTAACGTGGAAAAACCCCTCCAAAGAGGATAAAAAACCACGGGCAAAGATAATTTTACTATAATGGCAAAAGAACGAAGAATACAAAAGATGGAGATAAAAACTAAACCCCGAAAACCTGAAAGCAAAGAACCCACAAAACGTAAACACAAAATTCTCTAAATGTGTTATGAGTTCTAATCTCTAATGGGTGTATTTTTCTAAGGTTGTAAAAGACCCTATTTATAGGCTACATTCATAGGTCAAATAATAATAAAATAATCTAAACTAATCACGGTTTGATTGAAACAAGTAAACAGAGTTTAACTGAAAGATTATTTATCAAATTTGACTGAAAATAGGAGTCATATTTAACATAGGCCAATAGCATGTTTTTGATCAGTTAAACTATATGTACAATTGGTATGTTCTGATTTGTTTAATCCGCATAGGGGCACGTCTGATTTGAGTAAGCTTAGTTATGTTATGTCATTTACATGTGCATTCGGGTTGGGTTATGTATGATTTGAAGGAAATTCTGGCAGACTATGATATGCGATTCTGGCGATTTACCTGCAAATTCTAATTTAGCAATTAAACTGTATTATCTATTTTTGGCGGTATTTCCACAATAAATCTGGCAACTTGTCTGCATAACTTTTGGTGGCTAAAGGTCACAATTTTGGTATGTTGGGTTGGAAGGGTTTCTAATTACCCTGATTGGTGTGTTGGGTGGGCGGAGATGGTGTGTAACGAATGGGGGTAGGATCTATTCTGTTGACACTTTGTATTGCATCATTTAGTCATACCCATGCTCATGCACTAGTTGAAAATTGTCATGCTTATTACTAACTTTGTTTTGATGGTACTGATTGATGATTTGCTATGTACCATTTTTTTCCTTTGTATAGACGACTTATCGTTTTTTTTGAGAATGGCTTTATGACTGAATTGATACTTCTTGACTCACACCGAGCTTTTTAAAGCGCACCCCCCTCAATTTCTCCTTTCAGATAATCCTTAAAGTTAGGATCGAACATGACATTCATAAGGTTTATCTCGGATTTTGCTATTTAAAGTATTTTAGTTTTATAATTTCATAATTAGTTAGGAGTGTAAAAAAATTATACAAACTGTGGCATAGGATTGGACTTCGGGTTTTATTTTGATTTAGCATGCATGTAATATGGTTAAATAATTGGAAAACCAAAAATTTGGTCATATAAGTTTGAAACATGATTTTAAATAACAAACTAAATTCATCGTATTTTTCCGCTGTAAAATTTGTACCTGAATTTCTGAAAGGTAAATTATAAGTCAAATATGTTTCCAAAATTAATAGGAACTTTTGTTTAATTGGATTTTTTTTTAAATTTGGCAACATTAATGTTTTTATAAGAAAAGAAAAACCCACTATGATTTTTCGAAAAAGAAGAAAACACTTTAAAGAAATTAATTTTTAAAGGCTGATAATTTTTACTTAGCCATTTCGGTGGTCAATGTGACTTCTAGAATCTAGTCGTAACATCTAGGCTGGGTTTTGGGTCTTACAAGGCATCTTAGAACGAAAGCAAATTGCATATAAGAAATTATAGTTAGCAGAATATCCTTAAATCTATTAGCAAAGAGTTTTGCTATGAACTTGTAAAGAACATTGCAAAAGGCTGCTCATTGAAAGCACTAAAAGAGTATCGTTAAAAAAACTTGAGAACTCACCTTGTTAGAGCCAATCCAAGCACTAACTAAAGATATCATTACAATGTTGGAAAAATATGAATATTATATAATAAGCACAATTACATGTTATTATTTACTATCATAAGATATTAGTCCAAATTAAAAGTCATCTAATTTGGTTAAAGTTTAGTTGGCTTTAATTAATAAATAAAGTAGGAGTCAAATATGTATAGATACTCTCATAATTATATTTTAATTGATGATGGACTGATTAGAAATTAATGTTAATGTGAAAAAGTTATATATTAGGGTTATGGTCCCCAAATTACATATACATAAATATTTTGACATCCCATCTTTAGAAAAGAGAGAGTCACCTTCTCTGAATTACTTGTATGTTAATTTGGAAGATCAAAACCACTTAAAGATTTCAAGATATCAATGGATTCAGGTACACTTTCACATTTAGTATTGTTCTTGATTTATTCTTGATAATTTGACATGAAAGATCCTGGTTTATGATTTGTTAAGTTTTATATCAAATTTTATTTTACGATTTTAACAAGTGGCATCTGAGCCTCTATGTCGAATAATTAAGAATGAATTGATTTTCTATTATTTTTGGATTGATTCGTTTCAAATTTTATAGATTTAATATTTCAGTTATATATATGTTAAAGTTTTTAGATCTATATTAAAGTTTTTCTAGATCTTGATTATTTTGAATTTTAGGGTTTTGATATTTAATTTTTAATTTTGATGGATTTTGAATGTTTGTGCTTTAATTTTCATTGTGCAATCAAATAATACTGACGTCGATTGAATTCTATTACTCCATTGATTATTCGGCAATTGAGAATTCAAGATTAACAAGTTTTAGTTTTATTTGGTAATTGTAAATGCATTAAAATTTTAGATACCGAATGCAATTTTGGAGGCTTAATTTCAAATAGGTCAAATATGTCAAATATTAAGCTTCTTTTTTGCTACTGCCATTTGATTTCATAACCAAAGAAGAAGAAGAAGAAGAAGAAGAAGAAGAAGAAGAAGAAGAAGAAGAAGAAGAAGAAGAAGAAGAAGAAGAAGATCGTGTTTCTATTCTTTAAATCTCATGCAATCACGATTAGAATAGAAGAAACGAAATTAAATTTATGCTTCAATCAACATACTTAATTTTCCCGTATGCTAAAAATGAAAACTGATATTGTTATGTTGATATTTTTAATTAATTGGCATGATTTATTGTTGAAAAAATGTTATCTAAATCTGTTATGTTTCAATTTTGTATCTTGATTACTACTTTTATTTTTGTGGGTAATCATTCTAATTTTGTGTTGATCGATTTATTCTTAGCTCGATAACCTTTAATTAGTAATTTAAGTATTATTTTTACTTTTTTAAAAAGAAAATTTTTCTTGATTAGGCAATTCATTAATTGCATTTCTCTGGAAACAAATAAGGTAAATAGAATATTGATTCAATAGATAAAACATAGTATTTAGTATAACACTAAATTTTATTTAAAATTGGAAAATTCAGTACTGTACTTACACATTTGCTTGTTATACAAAGAAATTGACTAAATGGAACATACACTCTTAAAAGAGCCAAATTTTTATGGAGAATCAAGACCCCTATTCTTGATTTCTTTACAATTTATGTTTTTCTTAGTTAGTCCATGTTCTTTAAACAGTGTAGTTTAAACTTTTGCTTCATTGGAGCTTTAGATTCTTCATAAATTTGTAGAGGATTTAAAATAAAAATACTAGAGCAATGCTATAATAATTAAAATATTTAATTACTCTACATTTTAGAAGAGAAGCATATGCAAATGACCATCTATGTTAGTTTATATGGAAATTGGTTAGGTTTAAATCAGTTCAAGATTTTAGTTTGATTTCCATTCAATGGATTTTTTTATTAATATTCTCGTGGTTTTTTTTTTGAAATTAACCAGGGATATTTATTAAACTTAATAAAATATTAAAGCGTCTGACAAATGGAAAACAGTGCTAAAAAACTAAAAGAACACTCTAGAACTAGAAAATTAAAATGCATTGAAAAAACTTTGATACCCCTGTCAGTTGAAAGTAATCTTTCCCTAACCTTTTCGTTCTCTAAATGACTATTCAGTCTCTGTGGGATGGTGAATCGTTTTTGCTGAATGACGCTCTACACCCTCTTGCTCTTCTATCCTTCTATCATTTCAGTCAGGCTCTCTTGGCCTTTCCATTTTCGATTGGTGTTTAGCATAATCAGGGGCCTCATCAAACAGGTAAATCTCTTCCTTCTTTTTTAGACTAGTTGTAGCAATAATGTGGGCTACCTTATTAGCCAGTCTCGGAGTAAAAAGAAAATTAATAGCCTGAAAGTTGTCTTTTTCTCTTTGAATGTTGCTAATATACGTACTAACCTGCGATTTATCCCTGAATTGTGCCATGGATTTCTTATAATTGTTTTGGAGTCCCCTTCAACAGCAATGCCTGTGAAACCCATGTCTTTCCCCATGAGAACAGCTTCATAATAGGCAATAGCTTTCGCCTCAAATGCCGTGGCCACCATTGAGTGAAGGTAGGATTTGGCTATTTTAATGTCCCCTTTATAATTTCTCGCTACTATCGCAAATGTCGACTGGTAATTCTTCTAGTCAAAAGAGGCATCAAAATTGATTTTGATAGTTGATTGTATAGGTACCTTCCACTTAACATGTTGCGAGGCGTCTTTGAGCTTTCTCTCGTTCAATCTATCAATATCGCCAAGGTAATGCCTTACAAAACAAGCTGCTTCATCCTCTGTATAAGACTTACCCTTATGTTTTCTATCCATCCATAGCACCCAAATACCACATATCACCATTCATCGTTGTGCTATGGTACATTTTTTGAAAATCCAAGTAAGCCATTCGAGACCTTTATGTGAATCACTTTGCCTAATCCAACTGAAATTTAAATTCTTCCATAATTCTTCTGCCACAAGACATTCCATGAATACATGCCGAAAGTTTTCCTTGCCTTCTCTACATCTGGGGCATATGGCATTTGGAGCCACTTTTCTTTGATATAAATTAGCCATTGTGGGAATGTAATTCCACGACACTTTCCATGCCAATATCTTTATTTTGCTTGGAAGTTGTAATTCCAACATTTGTTTGTAAAATGGTTGGGCTGTAATTTGCATATTCGTAGGGCTAGAAGTAGAAAGTTGGGTTTGTAGTAGTTTGTAAGCATTGCGTACTGTGAACTCGCCTGAGTGCTCCCCACGCTAGACGATCATATCCAGATGCGTTTCACTCGCCTGTGGAATATGCAGGATTATATCCACATCGACAGTTTCGAAGGTAGTACGTATCAATTCTTCCCTCCACTTCCTGGTATTTTCATCAATCAATGATGCAACCTTAGTAATATTAGCATTAGATATACAATGACAAACACTAAAATTATCTGCCCCGGGTAGCCATGCATCATTGTTAATTATAATGTTTTCACCTGAGCCAACTCGCCACCCTAGTCTTTCTTTCAAAATACCTTTTGTTGCCCAAATACTTTTCCACGTATAGGATGGATGACGTCCGAGTTCTGCTTGTAGGAAATTGGTAGTCGGGTAGTATTTCGCTTTTAGTACTTGTACTATTAAAGAATCTGGTTGGTCAATTAGCCTCCATCCTTGTTTAGCCAGAAGAGCCACATTAAATTTTTTCATATTTCGAAAACCCAGCCCTCCTACCTGCTTCAGTTCACATGTTTTCTTCCAGCTACACCAGTGTATTCCCTTTCGACCATGTCCTTTTTGCCACCAATACCTTGCAATAATAGATTCTATTTCATCACACAAAGATTTTGGCAATAAAAAACACATCATAGAATAATTCAAAATTTCCTGTAACACTAATTTGATAAAGAATTCTTTCCCTCCCTAGGATAAAAATAAAAAACTCCAGCCTTCAATTCTCTTTTTAATTCTGTCCTTTAAATTCTGGAATGAGTATTTTTTCTTCTTTCCCACCAAATTAGGAAGACCCAGATACTTTTCAATGTCATTTGATCTGCGTATTACTAACAATCTAGCAACTATGAGTCTATCATCTTCCGAGGTGTTTGTACTAAAAAATACCCTGGACTTTTCAAAGTTCTCGCACTGCCCAGAATATGCCTCATACTCTTTTAATATTTCTTTAACTCTACAAGCTCCTAAATTTGTTGCCTACCCAAAGATTATACAGTCATCGGCAAATAGAATGTGTGAAATCTACGGGCCACACCTACATGCACTTTGTCCTTTAATGTCCCCTCTACTAACAGCCATGCGCATAAGTGATGACAGGCCTTCACTACATATAAGAATTAGATATGGACTAAGCGGGTCTCCCTGCCCTAGCCCTCTCATGGGTCTAAAACATTCTCCTTTGGTTCCATTTAACAGAATGGAGTAAGAGACCGTAGAAATGCACTTCAAAATAAAAGAAACCCAAGAGTTTTCAAAACCCATTCGCTCCATCATAACCCTAAGAAACTCCTATTCGACCTATCATAGGATTTACTCATGTCTAACTTGAGAGCCATATGTTCTTTTTTGTCTATCTTTTTCTGCTTAAGTGTATGCATAATATCATACACCACTAACACGTTATCAGTAATGAAATGCCTTAGGACAAAGGCACTCTGTGCTCTATCAATACAAACTCCTAGAACATTTTGAAATCTGTTGGCTACTACTTTTGCTATAATTTTATAAAGGACATTACACAGACTGATAGGCCTAAAATTTTTTATATCTGTCGGCTGTGTAATTTTGGGAATCAAAACTATATTGGTGACATTAATACTATCAACTTTCCTACCCTGATTTAAGATTTCTAAACAAAAGGACGTTACCCATCATAACCAGGAGCCTTTGTGGGGCCCATTGACTTCAAAGCTGTCCATATTTCTTCCGTAGTGTAATCTGACGTGAGCTTTACATTAAGGTCTTCATTGATACATCTTTCCACTCCCTCAAAAATCGATTCTTGATGATCGTTTTATGAACACTAAACTAGACTACGATCACGACTAAGGCAAGCGCACCTATGAATAGTAGTATAGTTATGGTGAATTTAGAATGTCGTATCCACAAGGACTAAAAGTACTAGTATTGACTTTCTTTCTATTATTTAGCCTAAAATATGAAGGATTTGTTTTAATCTAAATTTAACTAACTAATTATCTACTGAACACGACCGAGAGCGAAGAAAGTAATCAAATAAACCAATAATAAAGACAATCCCAAGGAAGAATCCACCTAGACTTCACTTATTATTCCGATTCTAAATCTAATGATTTATTCACTTGTCTTGATCCGTAGAAATCCCTAAATTATGTTAATATCTCTTTCAAGACTAAGAACAATTGACTCTAGGTTGATTAATTGAAATTTCTTTCTAATTAAAACCCTTATTAGCACATTAACTCGACCTATGGATTCCCTTATTAGATTTGACTCTAATCGGGCAGATTTATGTAGCCCTATTTCTAGGGTTGCATGTAACTCCGCTTAATTATGGTGGATCTACTCTTAAATAGGGACTTTTGCTCCACTGAATAAGCACATCAACTTGAATTAATATCCTGAAAATATTAAAACAAGAATTAAGAAAACATAATTAAAAACAAGAACAAGTATTTATCATTAAATTTAAAATATTAAATAATAAGATCCATCTTAGGTTTCATCTTCCCTAAGAATTTAGAGAGTTTAGTTCATATTGTAGTAGGAAGACATCTTAACAATAGGAAAACAACAAAACATAAAGAAACCCAAAACCTTCGAGAGAGAAATTGGATGGAGATTTTCAGTCTTGAAGGCAATCCTATTTCGAGCTGAATCCATTGGCGTTCTTCGAGCAATTCCTGTGTTCTACTCTGCGTGCCCCTCTTAGGTCTTCCTTTGGTATGTATTTATAGACTTTAGACTGCTCAGAAACCCTAAAAATTGGTTTTTTTCGCATATTTGGAAACTTGGAGCGATATCGACACGAGCTACCACATGGGCATGTGGCTAGTCCGTGTGGCTCACACGGGTGTGTGCTCCACCCGTATGGGATTTGTCTTCGCTGTGTGGGTCCTTTAATAAGTTGTTTTGTCTTTTTTGGCCCGTTTTCTGTTCCTTTTATTCCCCTATGCTCTCTTGAGTATAAAATATGAAATTAAAGGATTAAGAGCGTCTAATTCACTCAATTATATAATAAATCATCCAAAAGTATGCTAAGTGTGAGATTAGAAAGTGTTACTTTTATGGTTTATCAAATATCCCCACACTTAAGCATTTGCTTGTCCTCAAGCAAAATTCTCAACTCACAATTAAAACTAAACACTCTTAATTCATAATTCTCATTAATAATATTTATCATAATTTCACAGATAATCATACATTGATAATTCAACTAAAAGAGCACTAAATGCACAAGCAATCAAAGTCTAGCATTTTTAAAGCATGAAAACATAGGTATTTCCCCTTATCTAAATAATTACCTTTAATCCAAAACTGGCAAGAATTGACATCCTCACTAAAGAATCACTCAAATCACTCAAAGTGTTTAAGGTTCAAAAATTAAGCACTCAAGAGTCAAGCATGAAAAGTTATTACTATAGGCTTGCATGAAAATCCAATCTTCTCCACTATAAGTGAGATGATACACAAATCAAAAGGTCATTACAGGGTTGTAACAGGGCTTGGGTCAAATGTGTGGAAAAAGGCTGAAAAAGAAGGTTAGAATCGAGATCGAATTGATAAATTACCTAACTAGAAAAATAAACTAACACTAAATAATTGCATCAATCGTATTTATTAAAGATAAACATGAGCTTCTTCTCAGAATATGGAATTAAATACATAAGCTCAAAACAAAGAACTAATAATAATCAACATATATGTATACTTTTTTTTTTGAATGAATGAATAATGAGAGAAAATTATACAATTAAAATAAAAGAACATAGTTAGGCAATTAACCAAATCAAATCGCGATAAAAAGGGGATCAATAAAATAGGAAAAATTCTCAAAGAATCAAAAAGTATAATGTAAGGGTTAAAATTTAGGGTAAATTAAGAAATGGTTTGTTAAGCTCAAGGGGGTTCCCTAAGGGTTAATTATGAAGGTAGGCTTTTTGTGGGGAAGTGGTTAAAACTTAGGTGCCTTTATCATCTCAGTATATCAAATCAAAGGTGTGGTCTTGACCTGTACAATCAAAGCAAGTTCTAAAATAACAATTCAATATTGACACACTCATAACCAATAATAAAGTGAGCACAAAAAATGTATGCTCCAAAGGCTCAAAATCTCACAAGAAATATGGCTTTTGATATCAATCTTGCAATTTTCAAACTTCAAGGTAATACCTCAATTTAGGGAAATAACCTAAAAATTTTTATTCCGAAAAATAGACTTGTCAAGCTTGTTTCTCTAGTATCTTAAATTTTAAACCATCAATGCACAAGTATCTATGAATTTAATCTAAAACATATCAATGAAAATTACAAATTAATAAGAGTTCATTCTAAAAGCAATATGAGAAAATTACTTAAACACAAGGCATAAGTCAGAGATTTTCAAATAATCATATAAATAACCTCTTCAAACTTAAGATGTACATTGTCCTTTATGTACAAACAAATATAAATCATAATAGAGACAAAATATCATAAGATAGGGAGATGATTGAAACTGCCTTAAATGGTGGATAAATTTCCCATACTAGTGAAAAGTGGAGTTGTAGATAAATGTAGGGGTAGTGCAAAATTCTGAGCAACTAATAAGAAAATAAACACAATGGTTGAAGAAGATTAAAGGGTTACTCGTTAAGAAACAACCATAATAATTGAAATAAAGTTCAAAATATGAAAACAAAATAAACATAAAACTAAAAATAAAAATGAACCTAAAAATAAAAATAAAGAGAAAAATAAAAATAAACATAAAAATAAAAATAAACATAAAGATAAATGGACTCAATGGTCCTCATCATCAGACTGATCTGTGTTACGAGTCGGTGGCGCTGGAGGAGCAATATGAAGATACTGGCAAATTTGCTGTAAAGTCGCATCAATACTGTCGAACCTCTGAGCACAATACTGATGGAAACTAGCAAACTCGTCGGAGGATACTCCTAAAGAGCTAGCAGCAGAGGGAGTATGTCGGTGACTCGATGGTGGAGGCTGCGGTGGGTCCTCGTGATAGGAAGGAACATCATCAGTGAAGTTCTCTGAGCCATGCTGACTGTCAGACTGGATTAGTCTCTACTGAGGGGGGTCCATTCCACGTCGCCGCTCAATCATTCTCATATGGGTCATGGTCAAGATGCCCTAAGGAGACATCTGACCTACTAGGGTAAATGTACAGGACTACTTCGGTGTGTTAAGAAGACCGAAGTGTTAAGCGAGGCGAGTCACGTAAGGGCCGAGACAGATGGGGCCCTTCTTATGGCATTCAGTCTGATTGCGACAAGCGAGTGTGATGAAATACACCAAATCAAACACATGTCTAGTGGTCATGCTCCACAGAAAGTATGTGTCATAGGTACTAACCACTCCGGTGCTCTCTCTCCATCCTGTCGAAGTGTGAGCTAGGAGAGCGTGAATATATCGTAGGGCCAGAGGGAGATGCGTCGCCTTCGAGCGACTCGCGTCATAGGTAGTTGGGCTGCCCATAAGAGCATTCCAACAGCGTGAAGGTGAGTGATGAATATGCCGATGGAGCTGAAGAAAGTCCTCGGTGCTCATGATTTCCTCTGTGTAGAATTCTAAAGTAGTACTGAACTCTGGGACCCTCATGTGTCGAACTAACCAACCAAGGAAAAAGTGATGGTGCCGGGCTCGTCATGGACTAACATGACCTGCTGAACCGAAAATGTGGCGTCGAACTCTAAGGTGAGCTCCGAGTAGGTGGGCTCGATGATCGTGAAAAATCTATCCCACGGGGTTGTAACAATGATCGCAAGACCCATTCTAACGTGACCTAATCAATGCAGCGCCTTAATCCAAGTGGTCGTTGTCTATGAAGCTGGTATAGTTCTTCCTGGGGGCCCGCCGAAAATCAGAGATAGGGATGGTGAGCCTCGGCAAATGCACTCGAAGAAAAGGTCGATCCAGGGCCCTTCTGCTTTTTCAAAATGGGGACGGTAGTTTTCTTGCCTCGTGTGTTTGTCATAATAAATCTGCAAGAAAGCAATAATATAATTCAATTTGACGAATGAACATAATTGGCAAGCAGATAAAGAATAATCATTCAAGTTCAGCCCATCAATTAAATGAAAATAGAAAATGGAATTAAAAGCAAAATGTTAATATACAGTAAAAACTAACTAAATGATCACTATATATAAGTAAGTAAAATACGAATGAAATCAACAAGACAATGACTCGAAAATAAATGCAAAAACTGCTAGTCCAAAACTAAATTAAACATAAAATAAGAATCATCAAATTAGTAAAGCAATAATAATAATCAATAAAAGATCAAGAATGAAACTAATAGAAATAAAACAAAATAAAATAGAATAGCAATAAAGAACAAGGGTAATAATAATAATAATAATAATAATAATAAATCTAAAAATAGGAAAAAGGGAAAACCGATGATGGGTGGTGGTCGGAGTGGCACGAGATCGACGGTTAGGAGGTTCAGATGGTGCGTCGGGGTATGTGAGACATACGTGAAGGTGATGGAGGTGATGGGTTAGAGGAAAGAAAGGGAAAAAGGGAGCGGTGAAGGTGATGGGGGGACGACGGCGGCCGAAATAGAGGGGTAGAAGGTGCAACACGGAGGCTGCAGTGGGGAGGGGGGATGGGCTGGTGGCTGTACGGGTAAGAGGAAAAAGGGCAGAAAGAGGAGATGGGAGAAAGGGAAAGAAAGATGAAAGAAAGAAAGAAAAAGGTAAGGGAAGAAGGAGGATGAGGGGGAAGGGAAAGGGGGCGATCAGTGGTGGGTACAGTGGCTGGAGTAAGGGAAAAGGAAGCAGCGGCTAAGGTTAATTTTGAGTGAAGAAGAAGATAAAAGATGAAAAAAAAACTAGTGGTTAGGGCTTTTAAGGTGACACGGTCGTGTAACGGTCCATGTTGGGCCACACGATCTCGCCCGTGTTTGTCGAGGAAAAAAATAGCCCACTCGTCACACCGCCACGGACACGCCTGTGTGTCCAGGCCGTGTGCGACGTTGTTTGCTTCTCCCACACCCGTGTGTCTTAACACACGATCGTGTGCTTTGCCCGTGGAGCTCTCTGACTTATTTAAAATTTGTAAATTTAGCTCCAGTTTTCACACGGCCTAGGACACACCCGTATGTCCAGGCCGTGTGGTTCACACGGTCGTGTCGCACGCCCGTGTGGTCTTTGTTAGGCCATGTCTCTATCGATATTTGGGAAAATTTCAGTCCTGTTTCCACACGGCCTAGGACACTCCCATGTGTCTGGGCCGTGTGGAGCACATGGCTATGTCGCCTAGCCGTGTAACACACTGTTTAACCTTTGTTAGAGAACACGACCTGGGACACGCTCGTGTATCCAAGCTGTGTGGGTCAAAAACCTGCATTTAAACATGAAAAAGAGATAAAATGACTAGCTAGTGGTGTTAATGCTCAGGTTACCTCCCGAGAAGCGCTTATTTAGAGTCTAAGCTTGACTTTACCTTATATTCACATGGTTACGGTGGATCACAGAGTCAAAACTCCTCTTTCTCGCTGAAAATTCCTTTATTTAAATAAGGTTTAAGTCGAGTATTGTTTACCTTTAAAGTGCTGAAATGTGAATAGGTTACCTCGACTGTACCGTATGGAAAGACTTTAAGTGCCGTAAAAGGATTCGCTTCGTTTCCATTGAGCTCTGTAGTGATAATTCGAGGGTCAGTTTCATCTAATAACACCTGTTCACCTACCTTGAATTGGTTCGTCTCGTTAAACTTGACATGGTGTTGCTTCTACTCCTCCTTGCCATAAGTCCACCATTCGTCTCGTTCATCTATCTGTAGCATTCGTCGTTCATGGATGGTTCCATTATTAGTGCATGAGCTAGATAGTGGCTCATTTATGTTTCTCAAAATTTTTTTCTGCAAAGAGGATTGAACCACATGATTAGTCTTATTAACTGAATTTACAAGGTTATCTTCATTACTTGATATTTCAATTGAATCACGAGCCTGAAGAATAACCGATTCATCACTTGCACAAAGCGTTAATTCACTTGTACCAACATTTATGATAGTTCTGGCAGTTGCTAAAAAGGGTCGCCCTAAGATTAAAGGAACGTCACCGTCCTCTTCCATGTCTAAAACAACAAAGTCCACTGGGAATATGAATTTATCAATCTTAACGAGTACATCCTCCACAATACCCCTAGGAAACCTAATAGTTTTATCTGCCAATTGTATACTCATCCTAGTTTGCTTGGGCTTCCCAAGACCTAGTTGCTTAAACATTTTATAAGGCATGACGTTAATACTTGCCCCTAAGTCGGCCAAAGCATTATTAACAGCTAAACTACCAATTAAACAAGGAATAGTAAAACTCCCTAGATCTTTTAACTTGTTTCGTAGTTTATTTTGTAGAATTGTCGAACAAACTGCATTTAATTCCATATGCGACGATTCATCTAACTTCTGTTTGTTTGCCAGAAGCTCCTTTAAAAATTTAACTGAGTTGGGCATCTACGAAAGAGCTTCAATAAACGGTAAGTTAATATGTAACTTTTTTAAAATGTTAAGAAATTTATCGAATTATTCGTCTGTGCGGTCTTTCTTTGTTGCTTTAAGGTATGGTACGCAAGGTGTGCATTCTCTAAATACTGATTTTTGTTTGTACTAGCTTTCATCCAACTTATTTTGACTTATCACAGTTTCTTGCCTTGGTTCTGGTTTGGACTCAACTAACCCTTCTTCATATTGAATAGTAATTGCATGAAATTGTTCTCTTGGGTTAGTCTCGGTGTTTCTAGGCAAGCTATCTTGTGGTCTTTCTGATATCAGCTTAGCAAGCTGACCTATTTGAGTCTCAAGACCTTGAATTGATGCTTACTAATTTTTAAGCGTTGTCTCGGTGTTTTGGAAACGTGTTTTTGACACCAAAATGAATTTTTTTAGCATCTCCTCAAGGCTTTGCTTCTTTTCCTACTGGTAAGGTGGTTGAAAGCCTGGAAGGGGTTGTGGTCTTTGATTGCCTTGACCACCCCAAGAGAAGTTGGGATGGTTTATCCAACTTGCATTGTAAGTATTACTATAGGGGTTATTCTGAGGTCTAGATTTATTACCCATATAGTTGACTTGTTCACTCGTAGTGCTAGGGTCGTAGGCTAGGCATTCTGTATTATTCATTCCTCCTCCACTTGTACTACACTGCATCACCGGATGTACCCGTAGAGACACATAAACTATCAATCTTTTTATTTAAAAGCTCTACCTGGTTTGATAACATAGTGACCCTGTCGAGGTTGAAAACACTGGTTGCTTTACTAGGCTTTGTCCTCATGACTTGCCACTGATAGTTATTCAGTGACATCTCTTCAATAAATTCATAAGCCTCATCGTGTGTTTTTTTATTTAGGGTTCCGCCTACGGCTGCAGTAATTAGTTGTCTAGTTGAGGGGTTCAGACCATTGTAGAAAGTCTGAACCTGTAGCCATAAAGGTAACCCATGGTGAGGGAACCTTCTCAATAAGTCCTTATCCCTCTCCCATGCATCGTAAAGAGATTCTAAATCCATCTACACAAAAGAAGAGATATCATTCCTCAACTTTGCCATTTTAGCCGGCGAAAAATATTTTAGTAAAAACTTTTCAGTCATTTTTTCCCAAGTAGTGATGAAACCTCGCGGTAACGAGTTCAACCACTGTTTAGCTTTGTTCCTCAATGAAAAGGGAAATAACCGAAGGAGGATGGCATCATCAGAAACGCTATTTATTTTGAAAGTATCACAGAACTCTAAGAATTTGGCCAAATGCGTATTTGGTTCTTCATCCTGCAAACCATCAAACTGAACAAACTATTGAATCATTTGTATAGTGTTAGGTTTCAGTTAAAAATTATTTGCAGTAATTGCAGGTCTAACAATACTCGATTCAGCCCACGCTAAATTAGGCTTAGCATAGTCGTACATAGTACGAGGAGCAGGATTTTGATTTACAGGATTTGCGGCAACCACAGGAGGTAGCAGATTATTCTGGTTTTCAGCTATCTCCTCGGTAGTATTGGTATCTTCCTCGTTCTCTTCCTCTATATACTGTAGACTTTGCCTTATTTCTCTATGATTTCTGCGAGCTGTGCTTTCAATTTCACTGTCGAAAAATAGAGGTCCTGACGTGTTTTTCTAGTCATAAACCATAAGAACTTGCCAGAAGCAAACAAAAGAAAAATTAGTAATTAAAAATAAAACTAAAACAAAAAAAATGAAATATAATAAAAATGGCTAAATTAATATAAATTAAGCGTTTTCTAATATCTTAGTCCCCGGCAACGGTGCCAAAAACTTGAGGATCGTTTTATGAACACTAAACTAGACTACGATCACGACTAAGGCAAGCACACCTATCGAATGGTAGTATAGATATGGTGAATTCAGAATGTTGTATCCATAAGGACTAAATTTACTAGTATTGACTTTCTTTCTATTATTTAGCCTAAAATATGAGGGGTTTGTTTTAATCTAAATTTAACTAACTAATTATCTACTGAACATGACCGAGAACTAAGAAAGTAAGCAAATAAACCAATAATAAAGACAATACCCAAGGAAGAATCCACCTAGACTTCACTTATTATTCCGATTCTGAATCTAACGATTTATTCACTTGTCTTGATCCGTAGAAATCCCTAAATTATGTTAACATCTCTTTCGAGACTAAGAACAACTGACTCTAGGTTGATTAATTGAAATTTCTTTCTAATTAAAACCCCTATTACCTCATTAACTCGACCTATAGATTCTCTTATTAGATTTGACTCTAATCTGACAAATTTATGTCACTCTATTTCTAGGGTTGCATGCAACTCCACTTAATTATGGTGGATCTACTCTTAAACAGGAACTTTTGCTCCACTGAATAAGCACATCAACTTGAATTAATATCCTAAAAATATTAAAACAAGAATTAAGAAAACATAATTAAGAACAAGAACAAGTATTTATCATTAAATTCAAAATTTTAAATAATAAGATTCATCTTAGGTTTCATCTTCCCTAGGTATTTAGAGAGTTTAGTTCATATTGTAGTAGAAAAACATCTTAACAATAGGAAAGCAACAAAACATAAAGAAACCCAAAAGCTTCGAGAGAGAAATTGGATGGAGATCTTCAGTCTTGAAGGATATCCTGTTCTGAGCTGAATCCGTTGGTGTTCTTCGAGTAATTCCTATGTTCTACTCTGCGTGCCCCCTTAGGTCTTCCTCTACTATGTATTTATAGACTTTAGACTGCTCAAAAACCCTAAAAATTGGCTTTTTTTGCTTATTTGGGAAACTCAGAGCGATATCGACACAAGCTGCCACATGGGCATGTGGCCAGCCCGTGTGGCTCACACGGGCGTGTGCTCCACCCTGTGGAATTTGTCTTGGCTGTGTGGGTCCTTTAATCAGCCTGTTTTGTCTATTTTTGGCTCGTTTTCTACTCCTTTTGTTCCCCTATGCTCTCCTGAGTATAAAATAAGAAATTAAAGGATTAAAAGCATTAATTCACTCAATTTTATAATAAATCATCCAAAAGTATGCTAAGTATGGGATTAGAAAGTGTTACTTTTATGTTTTAACAATTCTGGATTGTGAACCCCCTGCATAAATAAGTCCTGAAAATAACTCTTTGCAATTGTTGCCATCCCGTCTACATCACTTACATGTTCTCCAGAATTATTCTGCAAACTTTGAATAACATTCGCCCTATTCGCTGGGAAGCCCACTTGTGAAAAAATGCGGTATTTCTGTCTCCTTTGCATGAGCTCATTGTTCCCAATAAACTTTATCTTTATCAATTTCCTAATTAAGATGTATTTTTGTATTAATAATTTCAGCTATGTTGTCATCGATCCTATCCTCCCTCAATAATCTATCTAGTTTCTTATGTGGTTGTTGTTTGACCCCCTATCTATCTTTTATAATTTGTAGTACCCATTGATTAATTTTCTATTTTAGATCTTCTAACTTAGTTGGTAGCAATCCTTACATGCTGTCCCAAGCATCCTTTATCATCTTTTCAAAAGAGTTCTTGAGTAACCACTATGCTTCAAACCAAAATAGAGTCTTTCGAAATTTTTTTTCTCCTTTTCAGTAGCCAAAAGAAGAGGACAATGATCTGAGTGTGAGTAGGATAGATGCTAAACCAGTGCTTGTGGAAAAGCTGAAAACCATGCTTCAATCGCAACTCCTCTATCAAGCTTATCCCGTATATTTGTTGTAGATAAGTTACCCCTTTCCTATGTGAACTATAAACCTGAAAATCCTAGATCCATTAATTGACATTCTACAAGAGCATCTTGAAAAGCCTCCATTCTCTTTTCCTCTCGTGGGACCCCTCCTCATTTCTCAAAAGAATAAAGAACTTCATTAAAATCCCCACAGACTAGCCAAGGGTGATATCTAATTCTTCCCAGCTGTCTCAATAAGTTTCAAGTATTGCATCACTTATTTGGGAATGAATTGCCATAGAAACCCGTAAAACGCCATTCTTCACTATCCTACTTTTCTTTTATCAGCCCGTCAATGTGATTCTTCGAACTATTAAGTATTGTTACCTAAATATCTTGTTTCCATGATAATGATAACCCCCTTTTGAGCCATCAGCTTGCACATCAAAATCCTTCGTATACTCGCAGGTCCTTCGAATTTTCTCCATTATCATAATATTCACTTTTGTCTCTATAATGAATACCATTTGGGGATTCTATTACTTCAGTAAAAATTGAAGTCTTCTAATTGCTCGAGGACTCCCCAATCCTCGAATATTCCAGCTTATTATTTTCATTGGCTTCGGTCAGCTTGCCTTCCTCAGCTATAGAACTTTTCCTTTTACATGTAATAGGCTCCATCTGAACGTCTTCAATTGGACCTAATCTGCCTTTTCGCATCTAGTGTGATTGTTTTTCATTCACCCTGACCTATCTCGATTGTATTAGCATTTGTTCAAACAGCCATGATTTTTTGCCTGCTGATATATTCTGTAGAGTGCTTTTGACCTATATCACTTTCTCTGACAATTACGTTTTGCTAAGCAGTTATCGTCTTTTCCTCTTCATTAAGTTTTTTAGCGTGTAATTCTACCTGTATCTTATTCTCCATCCCCTCTTTCGCCCTTGTAACTTCGTCTTTTAGTAATGAAGCTAGAGGAGGGATCCTTTCATCCTCATCCTCGATATATAAGTGTTGTTTCGTGAATTTCTTGTCTGCCATGCCCAACTTCAAACTTTCTCTACCCACTAAATTAGACTCAGCCTTCAGTGCTACAGTATAGGGTAGTTCACCAGCCTCTAAAACTTTCCCATGTTTCATAACCGTATCATAATCTTTTTCTATATGACCCATTATTCCACAACCAATGCAGAAATTCGGCAAAGATTCATATTTAAACGGTAGCCAGACTTTTCTTGTAATCCCTATAGCAATGAAAGTACCCTTTTGAAGAGGTTTCCTATCATCCAGCAGAATTTGAATTCTACAAAGTTCTTCCTTTATATCTGATTGCAAGATTCCTCAAAATGTTGAACCTATGGCATCATTAGGTCTTTCTTCTCACACTCCAGAGGGCACGAACTTATTCTTAGCTAAAACGGGGAGCAGATTAGTTTAATCTTACTCCATTCTATTGCTTCTGTCAATCTTTCAAAAATAATTAGTTGGTTTCTGAATAACCATGGTCTGCCATTCATGATTGCCTCCTTACTGTCTTCATCCTCAAAAGAGATCTGGAACAAATTCTGCCTAGCCGTATGAATTTCAAATTTTCTTTTCATTTTCCAAATACTTCTAACTTGTGCACGAAAACTATCTGGATTATAAGATTTTTTTTCCATACCAAACATAAAAGAGAAAATCTGCTCTTCCGTGTGATTAAAGAGCTCTTAACTGATAATTGAATTAACTCTTCTGCTAGAAGAGAGACTTCTTCTCTTGCCCTAAAGGCCAAAGGTCACCGCCCCACTTGATCGCGTGATTCGTAACAAGTAATAAATATTTATAATAAAGATCAAACCTAGACTAACTATTATCACAACGAAAAGGCAAGCGCACCTATCGAACAATAGTTTAGTAACGGCAAGACCGGGATATCGTACCCAAGGGAACCAAAAGTACTAGTAATAACTATCTTTTTATTATCTAGGCTAAGAATAAAAAGAGTTTTTTTTAATTAACTAATTATTTAAACTAAGAACGCACAGAGAAAAGAATTGGGGAATTGCTTTTGGGAAAATCGATTGACTTGAGACAATACTTAAGGAAAAATCCACCTAGACTTTACTTGTTATTCTGGCTCTGAATCGAAAGATTTATTCATTCAACTTGTTCTGTAGAGATCCCTAAGTTATGTTATTACCCCTATTCATGACTCACAATGTCTAATCCCTAGATTGAATAACTGAGACTTTTCTCTAATTAACAATCTAGGGTTGCATTAACTCGATCTATGGATCCCCTTATTAGGTTTCACCCTAATCCGGCAAAATCTTGTCACCCTATTTCTAGGCGCGCAATCAACTCCGCTTAATTATGGAAAATGTACTCTTAGACAGGGTCTATTCCTCCTCTGAATAAGAGTGTGTCTTGAATCAGTATCCTGGGATATCAAAACAAGAATTAAGAACACATAATTAAGAACAAGTTAAATATTTATCATACTATTCGGAAAATAATAACAAGATTCGTCTTAGGTTTCTTTCCCCTTAGGTATTTAGGGGATTTAATTCATAACTAAATAAGAAAACATATCAGAAGAATAAAGAATACAAAACATAAAGAAAACCCAAAACTCCTGAAGGGGAATTGAGGAGAGATCTTCAGTCTTGATGATGAATCCGACTTCTAAGATGGATCAATCGGCTTCTTTGGGGTAATTCCTTACCCCTCTTCCCCGTCTCCTCTTTTCTCCCCCTCTAGTGCGTATTTATAGGCTTTGGAATGCCTAGAAACCCTCCAAAATGGCCTTTTCCAAATTGGACTTAACTTGGGCTCAGCAGGGACATGCCCGTGTGACATGGCCGTGTGACATGATTGCCAGGCCGTGTTCGATCCGTTAAATTGCACATGATCGTGTGGGTCAATGGCCAGGCTGTGTGAATCGTGAAAGCCTTTGTCGACACCCTCAAAAGACACGGGCGTGTGAGCTGCCCGTGTGGCAAGGCTTAAGCCGTGTCATCTTCTCAATTTGGTCCGTTTTGTCCCTTTTTGGCTCGTTTTTGGCTCCTTTTGACTTTTGGTGCTCTCTTGAGTACAAAACATGAAATTAAAGCATTAGGAGCATCAAATTCACCAATTCTATTGAGAAATCATCTATAAAATGCATTAAACATGGGGTAAAAATATGTATAATTTACGGTTTATCAAATACCCCCACACTTAAGCATTTGCTTGTCCTCAAGCAAAATTCTCAACTCATAATCAGAATAAATCCTTCTCAACTTATAATTTCTAATAATAATATCTCAAATTAATCCATAGGTAATCATACATTGGGAATTTAACTAAAAGAACATAAAAGTTTCAATCATTCCAAGTTGAGCACTTTATCCCGAAAATATAAGTGTCTTCCCTCATCTAAGTAATTACCTTTAATTCAGAATATCACAGAGTTTTACAACCTCACTAAAGATTCACTCAAATCACTCGAAATGTTTTAAGGACAATAAAGGAAGCACTCAATAGTCAATAATGGAAAGTCATTACCATAGGCTTGCATGAAAATCAAATCTCCACCACTTTAATTTTAAGATGATACATCAATCAAAAGGTCTTTAGAGGGTTGTAATGAGGCTTGGTTAGGGGGTGTGGTCACAAGCTGAAAGAAATGGTTAGAATCGAGATTGGATTGAAAAGTTGCCTAACTAGAAAAAGAGTTAATCTTCACTTGCGTACAACAGAGCTTCTCTCAGAATATGAAATTACAGATATGCATACATAGTTGTGTTTTTTTTTAATTACAAGTTAAATAGTATAGACTAAATATCAAGAACAAAATATAGCTAGGAAATCCATTCAACTCAAATCTCGACAAAAATAGGGATTAATTTAGGGGATTTCAACAATAATGGGTTAAAGGTTAATATTAAGGGTAATACAAGAATTGGTTTGTTGGGCTCAAGGGAGTTTACTAGGGGTTAATCGTGGAGGTAGGCTTTTCATGGCATGAGTGGGTTAATCCTAAGTGCCTTAATCATTTTAATATATCAAATCAAATGGTGTGGCCTCGACATGCATAATCAAGCAAGTTCTAGAATAACAGTTCAATACTGACGCACTCAAAGCAATAATAAAAGTGAGCATGAAAGGATGAATAGATGCTCAAAAGGCTAAAAAATCTCACAAAAAATTATGGCTTTTTTGATGTTTAGACTCGTGAATTCTAATTCAAAGTAATACCTAGACTTGGGAAAACAACCTATAATTTAATTTCTTAAAAATCAACTTATCATGCTTGATTCTCTAATGTCTTAAAGTTTAAATAATCAATGCATAAATCCCTATGTTTTAATTCAAAATATATTAATCAAAATCATAAATCAATTAAAATTTATCCTAAATATGATATGCGAGTTTTTCATGAGAACAAGGTGATTATTCAGGGATCTTTTTCTGATAGTGAAATAAATACCCCCCCACACTTAAGATGAACATTTCCCTCAATGTACAATGATAGATGTTAGAGAATAAAAAAAAGATAGGGAGAGAAGTGAAACTTCATGTTTGATGAATTCCTCGAACTTAGAGTTTTGGAGAGTGATCTGTTTGAGTGGAGGAGGATACTCCGGCAGTCGTAGAGGTTCATTAGGCCATAAGTCCTACACCAAAAGAATATTATATCTAGTGGTAGCTATGGTCGTGGTCGAGTAGGACATGGCAGTCGTGGAGAACCTTCCCGGTGGAGTTGTAATTCCTATGTGATGATGAGCTTAGGAGTTCTATATAACTATGATAAAATTAGGAACCTTTTAGGAGATATTAGGAAGTATAAGGATTCGAAAAGAAATAACCAAAATAAAGAATAAAAATAAAATTCTAAAATCTAATAAAAATAATAGAAATAGTTTCAATAATAAGTAAAAACAAAAAATTATACATAAATATTTCTAACAGAAAATTATAAATAAATATTTCTAAACATCTTCATCGCTGGATACTTCGCGAGGCGGGACTGGTGATGAGATGGGAAGGTGTTGACAACTCTGCTGTAGAGTAGCATCAATGTTGTCAAATTGTTGAAAACACTGAAGCTCGAATCAAATGAGGTGCTCAGAGATGTTAGCATATGAAGCTTCCACATGAACTGGACAAGAGGGTAGTGGTGGCTGAGAATAGGGATTAGGGAGTGGAAAAGGGGAGATTTCGGCTAGGACTTTTGAAAGGAAGAAGAAAATGAACAGTGATTTGCTTATATAGGGGAGGGCCACACGGCCTAGGGCCACGCCTGTGTACTTATGAGGGTGAGCCCGTGTGTTTCGAATTTTGAAATTTTAGGTCGTGATTGGCTATTCTCCCATGCCGTGTGTCTTGGGATTGTGTGTTACACGGCCATATCGCATGGCAGTTCCTAGCATTGTTCACTTCTCTCTCACCCATTTTAAGGTACCACGCCCGTGTATTGTTATCCACGGCTTAACGGCACGGGCGTGTCTCACGCCCGTGTCGAAGAAATAGAATCGAGCCTTGTCCCTGGCATGCCCGTGGGTTTCCATTCCCACGCCCGTGTACGTATCAAGTTCACCCACGGCCATGTCGCACGGCCGTGGGGATTTATCGCATCTCGTGTTTTGAAGAAATCATTTACCCTAGTTTTGCACGGCCGTATCGCACGGACGTGTTTCCCTCCGTGTTGGGCACACGGCCTTAAGCACGGTCGTGTTACCGGCCGTGTGGTGTTGGGAACTTGCGCTTCAAATACCCTGTTAGTGACCTAAATGTTTAAAACTTGAATTTAAAATAATTTAAAATGGTTAGTACTCGGGTTGCCTCCCGAGAAGCGCTTGTTTATAGTCTAAGCTCGACTGTTACCTTGTTAGTATACTTAGGGCGGTTTGTAGAGTCGTAGCTCCTCTCCATCGACTTTAAAATCCTCACCATTATAAAGTTTGAGACGTTGTTCGTTTACTTTGAAAGTACCATATGATGGGTGACTTACCTCTATCATGTGATATGGATGAACATATTGAATTACGAAGGGTCCTGACCATCGTGATTTTAGTTTCCTGGGAAACAATTTGAGTCTTGAGTAGTATAGTAAGACAAGATCTCCAACTTCAAATTGTTTTCGTTGCTTTAAACGAACGTCATGGCGCCGCTTTGTTGCTTTCTTGTATAGGCGTGAATTTTCGTATGCATTGGCTCGCCATTCATCTAGCTCGTTCAGCTGCATCAACCTGTTTTTTCCTGTAAGTTCAGGATCAAGGTTTAGAAATTTAATAGCCCAAAAAGCTTTATGCTCTAGTTTGAATGGGAGATGACAACTTTTGCCATAAACAAGTCTGTCAGTTGATGTCCCTATAGGAGTCTTAAAAGTGGTTTTGTAAGCCCATAAGGCATCGTCTATTTTTGTTGCCCAGTCTTTTCTGTTTGATACTACCATTTTTTCAAGGATCCATTTGAGTTCTTGGTTTGCTACTTCAGCTTGTCCATTAGTTTGAGGATAGTATGGGATGGTCGTTCTATGATGAACTCCGTATTTCTTAAGGGTTTTTTCAAATTGGGTATTACAAAAATGAGTGCCCCTGTCGCTGATAATTGCTTTAGGTGTTCCGAATCTCGAAAAGAGTTTTTTAAGGAAACGTACTACCACTCTAGCATCATTAGTAGGTAGAGCTTGAGCTTCTACCCATTTGGGCATGTAGTCAACTGCTACTAAGATATATTTATTTCCAATTGAACTGGGGAATGGGCCCATGAAATCGATACCCCACACGTCAAATATTTCACAAGAGAACATATAAATTTGAGGCATTTCATCACGTTTAGATATGTTACCTGTCTGTTGGCATTTGTCACATAAAGTAACACACCTGGTAGCGTCTTTGAATAACGAAGGCCAATAAAAACCTGATTCAAGTATTTTGTGTGCGGTCTTTGTTCCTCTATAGTATCCTCCGGTTGGCTCTGAGTGGCAGTGTTCTAATATTTTTGATATTTCTGATCCTGTAATGCATCTTCTGATGACTTGATCTGCACATCTGCGAAATAGAAATGGATCATCCCAAAAGTAGTTTTTTACATCATTAAAGAATCACTTCTTTTGCTGGTGTATTAACCCTTTTGGGATAATGTTAGCAGCTAAAAAATTCGCGATGTCTGCAAACCAAGGTACCTCGGAGTTAGATGTAGCAAAAAATTGTTCTTCAGGGAACGAATCATTTATTTTCACGTCATCTAGTTCTCTGGTATTGGTTTTCTCGAGCCTGGACAGATGATCAGCTGCTAGATTTTCAACTCCTTTCTTGTCCTGAATTTCCAAGTCAAATTCCTACAAAAGGAGAATCCATCGGATGAGTCGAGGTTTTGCATCGATTTTAGTTAAAAGATAGCGAAGGGTGGAATGGTTAGTGTAAACAACAACTTTAGACAATATGAGATATGATCGAAATTTATCAAAAGCAAAAACTAAAGCTAGCAACTCTTTTTTCGTAGTAGTATAGTTTTCTTGTACAGCCGTTAAGGTTTTGCTGGTGTAATAGATAGGTTGAAAATGCTTGTCTCTTCGCTGTCCCAGTACTGCACCTACTGCAAAATCACTTGCATCACACATTAGTTCAAATTGAAAGTTCCAATCAGGTGCAATTATAATTGGAGCATTAATTAATTTATCCTTTAAAGTATTAAATGCTTCTAAACATTCCTGATCGAAGTTAAAAGGTATATCTTTTTCTAGCAATTTAGTTAAAGGCTTAGCTATTTTAGAAAAATCCTTAATGAATCTTCTATAAAAACCAACATGTCTTAAAAAGCTTCTAATAGCCTTAACTGAACTAGGAGGTGGTAATTTATCAATTGTTTCTACTTTAAATTTATCCACCTCAATCCCTTTACTAGAAATTTTATGCCCTAGTACAATACCTCCTTGAACTATGAAGTGACATTTCTCCTAGTTAAGCACACGGTTTGTTTCTTCACATCTTATTAAAACCCATTTTGAATTTTTAAGGCAGACATGGAAAGAGTTACCAAATACTGAAAAACCATCCATGAAGACGATAAATAATTCCAGCATCTAGAAGTTTAATTACCTCGACTTTTACAAATTCCTTCATGTTGGGGTTCAGACGTCTTTGAGTTTGCACACATGGTTTGCATTCATCTTCCATTAAAATTTTGTGGGTGCAAAAAAAAGGACTGATTCCTTTAATGTTAGAAATTTTCCATGCTATGGCCTTCTGTGACAGCCCAAAATTGACCCTAGTCGGGAAGTGGTTTCGGGACCGGTAAACCGAGTCATCGAAATGTTTGAATGTGATATTTATTGTCTAGAATATGTAATTATGAATGTGTGAAAATTTCAAGCTTCGATTTAGTCAATTGCATGTGAATTTAGTCAATAGGACTTATGTGCGACATTTTTGAAATGTGATAGGTCGAAGCATAAGGACCTATTAAAGCATGAAATAAAAAGGGGGACTTGCATGTCAAATTTCCCCCCTAACTAGTAGTGGCCGGCCATGACAAGCATGGTAGACCAAGTGTGATGGGCAAGACATGTCATAGACATGTTGTGTTGGTGCATCATGGGTGGAAAAAAATAAAATAAGGAGCATGGGCATAAAATAATGAAAGGGAATATGATGAAAACAAAAAAAAAAGTGTGTAGTTGTTTCCCCCCCATTGCCGTGAGTTAAAGAAAAGAAAAGAGAAAATTTTGTTCATCCTTTTTCATCTTCATTTGGCCGAAAATTCAAAGGAAGGAGGAAGGAGTTCTTGCTTCATGTTTGGTTTGGAAGAGGATTAGGAGGAGGTTTGGCCATACTTGTATCTAGATCAAGGTATGTTTGAGGTTGTGCCTTGAGATTCATGCATGTTTTTAGTTGCTAGCTTGAGTTCTAATTAGCCCATGGTTCAAATCTTTGCTATGTCATGGGGATGATATTCGGCCTAGGTAGATTTTGTGTTAATGCCATTGCATGCTAAATATGAAGCTTGTTAATGATGCATGTGATGGTGGATTGATGATTCTTGAATCTTCTTTTTAGCATTTTCGAGTGAGCACATATGTGCATTGGTTGCTAGATGGAGAAGAATCGGCTAGCAAGTTGTGTGCTAAGGCCGAATATAATTTTTGTCTATTAATGAGTAATGCATGTGTTAAATTGATGGAAAGGGAGAGGATGCTTTACTAGTGTATATATGTGTGTATTAGCCAAGTTTTGAACTTGAAACAAAAATGGTGTTTAGTCAATACAAGTGACCATACTTGTAGAATGTATTAAGTGTTGAAATCGGCCCCAACATAGACATGCATATTCGGCCATAGGAAGGAGATTGGTGTTGCATGTATTCGGTTAGAGGCAAGCATATTGATGCTTTTGTCTTGGCTTAGAAAATTCGGCCAAGGGGGAAAAATTAGCAAAAATGTTGAGTTTGATTCATGATTCCGTACATATGTGACTTTAATGTCTAATGTATAAAAATGGGCTAAGTGCCTTGTGTTCCTCTTTCCGATGCTCAAATGATTAAATCAATTTATTTGTTTAATTAAGCTCAAGAGCAAAGGGGAACTAAATCCGATAAAGGGAAGGAAAAAGTGGTCGAATAGCTATCGGAATCGTTCGACAACACCCGAGGTAAGTTCTTGAGTAAAAGAGCTTAAATTATGATTTGATTAGATCATGTTTTAAGCAAACCAAAATCATGCTCTTTGTGTGGCTATTGAGCCGAAATTGCAAGAATGATAAATGTCTTGTGTTTGAGTTTTACTAACGAAAAACGAAATACGAATGTGCCATGATTTATTGTTAAATGTGCATGGTTATTTGAATGATGTCCGGGCTAAGTCCCGAAGGCTTTGTGCTAAGTGACCATATCCGGACTAAGATCCGAAGGCATTTGTGCGAGATACTAATTCCGGGCTAAGCCCGAAGGCATTTGTGCGAGTTACTAAATCCGGGTTAAGTCCCGAAGGCAATTGTGCGAGTTACTATAACCGGGCTATGTCCCGAAGGCATTTGAACGAGTAGCTATATCCGGTTAAATTCCGAAGGTACGTGATTTGGGAATGAATGATCTTGCTGTAAAAATTTCAGTAAATACTCTAGAAACATCCCAACATTGAGGTATGTTTCGTATGTGCTTGAATTTAGTTGAGCCCTTACAAATAAGTATTCGCTCAATTGATAAACGAGCTACCGGCCTTTGGCTAAGTTGATCTTTTGTGTATGTACATAAGGGTTGGTAATGTGAAGCAAGTATGATATCGAAAATTTGTGCATATGACATTTTTCGTTTAGCTATATGAATGCTATACTTTTGCTGTGCTGGAATTCCTTGCTCAAAACTTACTAAGCATAAATTACTTACTCCGTTTCTTTGATCCTCTATTTTATAGATTTTGGTTCTCCAGCTATCGGACTCGGGATTTTGAAGTCGAAGTCGCCCACACTATCAAAGCCCCCCTTTTGGTACAATTTTGGTTGAACTTCGAAATGGCATGTATAGGACTACCCGTTTGTTGTGGGTCATGGACACTTTGGACTTGTATAATTTTGGATAGCCATGCGAAAATGGCTTATATATGTTTGAGTGTAATGTTAGAATCATTTGGTATGGATATGGTTATTGAGAGGTGTGGATAGGCTTGACAAGGATTGGCCATGGGAATGGTTAATCACTATCATAAATTGTGCTACTTATGCAAAAAGGGCTAGTTGAATCATGGAAACTATGAAATAGGTAAAGTCTACCTTAAAGGCAGATGCTGACAGCAGCAGTGATGTAGATTTGGAAATTCACTAAAAATAGTAGGAATGGAATTAAATAGTGAATAAATTATGTAAACGAACCTTGATGAATCTATTTTCATAGGAAAGTAACGAAACAATCATACGGATAGTATGTTAGGAGATATTCAGGTTCTTGTGAGACAGGGCCAGAACAGTTTCTGGATTTCCTGTTCTGACTTTGGAAATTCATTATAAATTGACCAGAGACAATTAGGAGTCAAGCCATATATTTATAGATTCCTCTCTGAGTCTATTTTCTATAGAAGCAAACGGTATCATATTGAAGCCCTGTACAGGGAGATATCCGAGTCGTAATGCGCAAAGGTCAGGGTAGTCGATCCCTGTAACATGGGAGACTTTGACTAATAAACTGTACTAATTGGCCTGACCAAAAATTCTAGGAAAAAATATGTAGATGGGCATATGAGTCTAGTTTCAGGGAAAATTTACGGAACTGGATTCCGAGTTTCTGAACTCAAGATATGATTTTTAAAGCGACTATTACACAGATTGGCAGTGTCTGGAAAATTTTTAAAGTTTGTTAACACCTCGTGTTCGACTCCGGTGACGGTCTCGGGTTCGGGGTGTTACATTTGATTGGTATCAGAGCTACGGTTTAGTCGATTCTAGGACTATCGTAATGCGTTGGTTCTAGCTATACATGCCATTTTATGTGATTATTTGATAGTGTGGTGATTTTTGACATTTGCAAATGTGTTTATTTATAGTAATGGATCCCGATCCCGACCGAGCGGTAGCTGATGATCTTGAGAGTGTAGCGCCTGCTCCCGCACAAGGGACAGCGCCGGTGGACTCTCAACCTAATGCTAGTAACCCGAATGATGAAGCTAGACAAGCTTTCTATAGCGTGATGAATGATTGGTTCAACCAATACATTCGAACTAATACGGCTGTTCCACAATCTCCCTTCCCGGCTAATACAACCCCAGCACCTACAATACCTCCGGTAACTGACCAAATAAGGTCAAATAAGCCCCCAGTTGACAGAATCCGAAAACATGGGGCTACTGAATTTAAAGCTACGGATAGCGACGATGCCGAGCAAGCTGAATTTTGGTTGGACAACACTATCCGGGTACTCGATGAGCTATCTTGTACACCCGATGAATGCTTAAAGTGTACTATCTCCTTGCTACGTGATTCTGCCTACTATTGGTGGAGTACTCTGACTTCTGTTGTGCCCCGAGAGCAAGTAACTTGGGAGTTTTTCCAAACTGAGTTTCAGAAAAAGTATATCAGTCAGAGATTTGTTGATCAAAAATGGAAGGAATTTCTTGAGCTTAAGCAAGGTTCCATGTCGGTTACTGATTACGAGCGAAATTTGTTAGACTTAGCAAATACGCTCGAGAATGTGTTTCGTTCGAGGCTATCATGTGTAAACGCTTCGAGGATGGGCTGAATGAAGATATAAAAATGTTCGTTGGCATTCTTGAAATACGAGAGTTCGTAGTACTTGTCAAGCGAGCTTGTAAAGCCGAAGAGCTTAGAAAAGAAAAACAAAAAGTTGATGTGGGAACTGGAGAGTTTCGTAAAAGATCTTCGGGAAAGTCTCTTCAACAGGCATCGAAGAAATTTCGAGATGATGTGGGCTGGTCAAAAGGCACTTCGGGCCTTTTTAGACGAGATCGTGATCGACCCCCTGTGGGTACACGAGGCACTTCGGTCGCCAGTGTTGGGAATGAACATCGAGACAGAACGAAATGTCGATATTGCGGTAAATGGCATTCGGGGAGTTGTAGATTCCCTGACCGCTCCTGTTACAAGTGCGGATCAGTTGACCACTTCATTAAAGATTGCCCGAGGTTGTCTGAACAGAATGTAAATCAGAGTGGGAAACCGGGTGCTACCACTGCTCGAGGTAGACCATCTGGAAATACGGGCAATGCTAGTGGTGGTCAGAGAGGATCTAGAGATGCTACGACCAGATCCGAGGCTCGTGCGCCTGCTAGAGCTTATGCTATACGTGCCCGCGAGGATGCTTCTTCGCCTGATGTTATTACCGGTACTTTTACTCTCTTTGATACTAATGTAATTGCTTTGATTGACCCCGGTTCTACTCATTCTTACATATGTGAAACCTTAGCATCCAGTAAGACTTTACCTATTGAGTCTACTGAGTTCGTAATTCGGGTGTCAAATCCCTTGGGTCGTTACGTGCTTGTCGACAAAGTGTGTAAGAAATGTCCCCTAGTAATTCGAGGTTCCTGTTTTCCGGCGGACTTGATGCTTTTGCCGTTTAATGAATTTGATGTTATTCTCGGGTTGGATTGGTTGACCGTGCATGATGCGGTTGTGAATTGCAAAAGCAAGACGATTGAATTGAGGTGCGCAAATAACGAAGTAATCCGAGTTGAGTCTACGGACTTGGATGGGTTGCCAGCTGTAATATCCTCAATGTTGGCCCAAAAATATGTAAGAAAAGGGTGTGAAGCATACCTTGCGTATGTACTTGATGAAAAGAATTAGAAAAGAAACCCGAATCTGTGCCGGTGGTTTGTGAATACCCGGATGTTTTTCCTGAAGAATTACCAGGTTTACCACCTGTTCGGGAGATAGAGTTTGGTATTGAGCTTGTACCTGGGACTACGCCGATTTCGATGGCTCCGTATCGTATGGCACCAACCGAGTTAAAAGAGTTGAAAGCTCAGTTGCAAGAATTGACGGATAGAGGTTTTGCTCGACCAAGTTTCTCACATTGGGGTGCACCAGTATTGTTCGTGAAAAGAAGGACGGAACCATGAGGTTGTGCATTGACTATCGTCAACTGAATAAAGTGACGATAAAGAACAAATATCCCTTACCGCGTATCGATGATTTGTTCGACCAACTGAAGGGAGCCTCAGTGTTCTCAAAAATAGATTTGAGATCGGGCTATTATCAGTTGCGAATTCGAGATTCGGACATACCCAAAACTGCCTTCAGAACGAGATCTTAGTGATATGGTCACTACGAGTTCTTAGTGATGCCGTTTGGGCTCACTAATGCCCCTGTGGTATTTATGGATTTGATGAATCGGATCTTCAGACCATATTTGGATCGGTTCGTAGTTGTGTTCATTGATGACATCTTGGTCTATTCAAGAGATGAGACCGAACATGCTGAGCACCTGAGACTAGTGTTGCAAATTTTGCAGGATAAGCAGTTATATGCTAAGTTCAGTAAGTGTGAGTTCTGGTTAAGAGAGGTTAGCTTCTTGGGTCATGTGGTATCCGCATCGGGTATTCGAGTTGACCCGAGCAAAATTTCAGCCATACTTAACTGGAAGCCTCCAAGAAATATTACCGAAGTTCGGAGCTTCCTGGGGCTCGCCGGTTATTACCGACGATTTGTCAAAGGTTTCTCGATGATAGCCACACCAATGACGAAGCTACTTCAAAAGGATGTTAAGTTCGAATGGACGGAGAAATGTCAGAAAAGTTTTGATCAACTAAAAACTTATTTGACTGAAGCTCCAATTTTAGTGCAACCCGAATCAGGCAAAGAGTTTGTCATTTATAGTGACGCATCCCTACTTGGGTTGGGTTGCGTATTGATGCGAGAAGGTCGAGTGGTGGCCTATGCGTCGAGACAATTAAAGCCACATGAGAAAAATTATCCGACCCATGATCTTGAACTAGCTGCCATCGTATTTGCTTTAAAAATATGGCGGCATTACTTATTTGGTGAAAAGTGCCATGTATTTTCGGATCACAAAAGTCTCAAATATTTGATGACTCAAAGAGACTTAAATCCGCGACAAAGACGTTGGCTTGAGTTGTTGAAAGATTACGAGCTTGTCATTGATTACCACCCCGGAAAGGCTAATGTGGTTGCGGACGCCTTAAGCCGGAAATCATTGTTTGCTTTACGAGCGATGAATGTGCACTTGTCTGTTCTACCCGACAATGTGTTAGTAGCTAAATTAAAAGCCAAACCATTATTGATTCATCAAATTCGTGAAGCCCAGAAGGTTGATGATGAATTGGTTGCAAAACGGGCTGAGTGTGTTCCGAACAAGGAATCGGAGTTTCAAATTGATAATGATGATTGTTTGAGGTTCAGAAGTCGTTTGTGCGTTCCAAGGAATTCGGGACTCATTTCGATGATTCTGAACGAAGCCCATTGTAGCCGAATGTCAATTCACCCGGGGAGTACGAAATGTACAACGATTTGAAACGTTGGTTTGGTGGCATGGTATGAAACGAGACATCTCCGACTTTGTTTCGAGATGTTTAATATGTCAACAAGTGAAAGCGGAACATCAAGTGCCTTCAGGATTACTTCAGCCGATTATGATACCCGAGTGGAAATGGGATCGAGTCACAATGGACTTTGTGTCCAGACTGCCATTGTCAGCAAGTAAGAAGGATGCGATTTGGGTTGTTGTTGATAGACTGACTAAGTCGGCTCACTTTATCCCCGTGCGTACGGATTTTTCATTGGATAAACTAGCCGAATTGTATGTTTCTCAGATTGTGAGATTACACGGGGTACCTACTTCTATCGTGTCGGATAGAGATCCGAGATTCACCTCGCGATTTTGGAGGAAATTGCAAGAAGCTTTGGGTACCAAGCTGCATTTTAGCACTGCTTTTCACCCCCAAACGATGGTCAATCTGAGCGGATAATTCAGATACTTGAGGATATGTTGAGATGTTGCATCCTCGAGTTCAGTAGTTCATGGGAACGGTATTTGCCTTTGATTGAATTCGCTTACAACAATAGTTTTCAATCAAGTATTAAGATGGCACCTTACGAGGCTTTGTACGGTCGTAAATTCTGTACACCATTGTTTTGGACCGAGCTCGGTGAAAGTAAAATTTTCGGAGTTGATTTGATTAAGGATGCGAACAGAAAGTAAAGTAATCGTGAAAGTCTGAAAGCAGCCACAGATCGTCAAAATCGTATGCGATTTGAAACGAAAGACATTGAATATAGGTGGACATAAATGTTCTTAAAGTTTGCCTTGAAAAAGGTATCAGATTGGCCGTAAGGGCAAGTTGAGCCGAGATTCATTGGGCCGTACAAATCTCCGAACGAGTTGGTCCGGTTGGTTAGTTGATTTTTGAACTTGATTCCGATGTTTTTTTTCGATGTTCGACGTTATGATCCGTACATTGATTATCTCAGATTGAATTCATCTGAT